>NW_024870594.1:96906-234154 GCF_013358625.1 Macadamia integrifolia
TTTAAAAAAAAAAAAGAAAAAAAAAAAAACCAAAATTACTGAGATCTCAGCAAGATTTCAAACCATGGGTACAATAGCTTGAGATGGATTTTTCGTCAGGGTATTCAGCCCAATCAGCATCTATATAGGGCTCAACTCTAAGGTGATCATAAGGGGATAAGAGGATCCATTTTCCTAGAGCTGACTTTAAGTACGCAATATACAAAAAACTCCTTCCATATGGGAGGAATGTGTCATGCATAAACTGACTCACCAAACTCATGGCCACAACAATATCAGGTCCTTAAACTCCAGAGATTGAGGATAGGGAGCTATCTCCTACCCGAACTTTATTACTGCCTGAAGTGGGAGAATAATGGTGAAACAAGCTGGAAGAACCAATCATATGATCAGTGGCACAGGAGTTAATGATCCAAGACTGGAGACTACCAATGCATAGTGACCACCAAACAAAACACTTGAATGAGCAAAGTTGGAAACTGAAGGAGTGGCTGAATTGGCAAGAGCTGATGAAGTAGAGGCCTTTAGCATACGCTTGAAAGCCAGGTGTTCCTCCTGGGAGAGGCATATATCAGTTGTATGTGGTGTGTCAACAGTCTCAGCCTGATTGCTATTGGTTTTGGATTGACCACGAGCACGCTTTGCATCAAAATTAGTCGGTTGACCATAGGGTTTCCAACATGTGGCCTTGGTATGGTATGGCTTGCTGTAATGTTCACATTTAACAACTTCCTTGGTGGAATCGCCAATACGAGCTGCCCGATTTGAAGTAGTAGTGGAACCAATTTGTAGGGCTGATTTTTAAGTAGTGGGAGGATGGAGCATACTAGTATGACAACACTCTTCCATATGAATCAGGGCAAAAGACTATTCTAGAGTAGGGAAGGGATATCTGCTAAGGACATGGACATGAATTTGATCGTAATCAACATTCAAACCAACCAAGAAATCATATGATTTTGTTCACATGCTTGCGATAAGCAACAATGTCTGAAACACTGGTAGGTTGATAGTCTGCAAAGTGATCAAGCTCATACCACAGACTTCAAAGTTTAGCATAATATGCATAATATTTAGAGACAGAGAGTTCCTTCTTAGTAGTGGTATGAACTCTCCTACGAAGGTCATACACCTGAGCATCAATCCCTGCTTTTCCATAGGTTCCCTTGGCAGTGGACCAGATCTGAGCAGTAGTATTCAACAATAAAACCTCTAGTAATAGATTGATGCATAGAGTTGAGCAAAAATAGACATTACTAGAGAGTCATTAGTGATCCATCGATCCTTAGGGGAACCTTCTTCAGAGAGTTTTGCAAATGTGCTAGTGATGTGTCCAGTAAGCCCTCGGACAGTAATAATTTGGTAGGTAGATCTGGATCAGATGAAGTAATTAGTTCCCTCTAATTTCATAGAGCTTGCACAAAAGGGAATGTACTCATTGCAACCTTGCCCATTAAGTCCTGAAGTTGCACAGTAGTCACATTAGACATGATGGTAAAAGGAGAAATCGACTATAGGAGGGAGAAATCCAAAATCTTCAAAAGTAGGCATTAGAAAGTAACCAAACTTGGATTGAGTTGCCCTGTAGGGAGGTATTGGATCACTCCTTTGTAAATTATCTGCTTCTGGCAAGTGAATGGTGAGATCCAACAAATAGGGTTTTGAGAGAAAACCCTAATATTGGAGAAAAAAGAGAGACCATATACAAATCCTCGGTAGATGGGACCATAGGTAGGGTCGAACTCCTTTTTAGGGGTGAGTAGATGCTCATCCAAAAATCAGCTAGATCTGAAAGGGGGAATCCCAAAATCGATGAAGTCAGAGTTTTGGAGAAAACCCTGATTTCTGAAAATTGCATATGGGTAGGGTCTTCAATCCTACAAGCAATGATGGATACATCTTTTAGGTGTAGTACTTGATCTTCAAAAGCAGATTTGATGTTAATAGTAAAAAAATCAAACCCCAAGAACGGAAGAATAAAAAATCGCAGGGTAGGGAAAGTAGTACTCCAATTGCTATCTTGTACCGTTTTAGGGTTTATATCATGGAGGTAAGATGTAGAGCAGCAATTAGATTCATAAGAATCACCTCATTAGGGCTGCCCTATGAGGGATTTAGAGAGACAAAAGGAGAGAAGAAGGTGGAGGATTGGTTTAATGGAGACTTGTGATATAGAGAGAGAAGAGGGGAGGGGGCTGAAAACCTAGATCAGTATTTTTGGCTCTGATACTAGGTTAATAGCTAAAATAGGGTAAAACGCCTGAATGACCAGAGAGGTCAGTCAAGCCTTTATTTATAATAGAGTTACACAAAACAAAGTAGAAATTACAAGTTTGCCACCCCCTCTAGGCGAGTCTCATTAATTAGAGTCAGTTAGAGGGGGAAAGCCTAGGAATGCCCTTGCGGCACCCTAGTACATATTCCAACACAAGCCCTATTTCAAAAAATTTCATATCTCAGCAATCAGCCAGTCACTCCCTTGATCTTTTGGGGTTTTGTTCATCACACCTAGAAGGAGGTTCGTGAGTTGGTCAATCTTTCATATTTAACCTAAATTAGGGTCTCTTTAAAATCCAGAATTATTCTTGAATCTGAACCTGTTTGTTAGTGTTTGTTGTGCTCTTCTATTTATCCGACACCATTAAGTTGGGATAAGGCTGAGTTTGTTTGTCATTGTTGCTGTTGTTGGAGTCTTCTATTATCATCTACTGGGGTTGGTTACATCTGTGATCAGTCCGACGTCACAAAGATGATGCTTGCCACAGAACCTAACGGTGAAAAATTCAGCTTTGAACTATTGTTAGAGTCTTCTATTATCATCTACTAGGGTTAGTTACATCTGTGATCAGCCCGACATCACAAAGATGATGCTTGCCACAGAACCCAACGGTGAAACATTCAGCTGTCAACTACTTCGTAATTGAAACTTGAATAATAATTTGATTGACGAGTGAAGACAACATACCTCTACACCAAAAGACCATGGTTCATGGTCAAGGGTCCCCATTTCAGAATGCCCACGACAAAAAGGAAACATAGCACCAATTCCCATCCACCTTCCGAAAAGCTTTGGGGTTGCATTTCCAGCAAAACCCCCAATGTCGGGTCCTGATAGTGGCTGACCACTGAGGCCCTAGAAACAAAATAATAAACTTAGGAACAAAGATGAACAACATATTCATTAAAAATGTAAATCATTCTACACTTATATAAACTAATAAAAGTAAACAGAGTACAAAACTTCGGTAGAAAAATTAAATAACTTAGAGAATTTTGAATATATATATATACATATATAACTGGTTAAACACATCAAATGACACAGTTATGCCATTCTATCAAAAAAAAAATTACTTAGGTGATGCATTAAATAACTCTTTAACACTGCTTGATTAAATTGGTAGTCATAGAAATGTGCAATATATATATATATATATATGTAAGAGAAAAGAATGCATGAAGGTGCATTAGGATCACATAATCTCGAAGATTGTGATATATTAGCTATACAAAGGCATGTGTGGGCCCTTCAGGCAGCAAATCCTAGTGGGCTACGTGTGGTCCCCAGGCAAAAAAAAAAAAAATGCTTTTTGAAACCCATTCTAATTGACCTGGGCCTCCTTTTCTCTTCGATGATAAGCATGGTTTAAAGTATCTGTACGTGTCATACCATATCAGCCGATACGTATCGGTATCCATCGGTATCGGTACCATACCTACCGATACGTTATAGGGAAAAAATAAATGCATCTCGTTTTGGCTGTGTTGTATCATATGATACATACATTTGCCATTTTTTTTAAATCCAGGAAGTATCGGTACGTATCGATGTGTATTGGTATGATATGTACTGATACAGGCTATAAATGGCCATTTGGCTTGGATTTTTAGATGTGTTTGAAACAGAATTCTTCCCAAAGCTCCTATTTGTTCTTCTAAGTTAGTGCTAGCTATTTAGTGAATCATTCAAGAATGGAGAACTGATTGAAGCAACTTTTTAGGGATTTCAACTTACTAAAGTGGCTATTTAGATGATCTAAGTGATATTGAAGTTGAAGAACATCAAACTTCTGAAGAAAATCAATTTTTTTTGGTAAGTTCTTGTTCCCAACCACACTTTTTTGACAAATAATCCTTTATTTACCAATATTTTTGTAAGTGTAACATGTATTATTGTTGTTATAATTTATAACAACAAATTATGACTCATAAATGTAAATAAATTCAAGATTTGAAGAGATTAACACACTTTTTCCCAAAGTTGTGCAGAACATAGGGTCAGATAATGTTGTCCAGATGGTGACCAACAATGCTGCAAATTTCAAAAAGGCCGGTATCTTGCTTATGTTGAAGTACCCCACCCTATATTGGACACCTTCTGCAGCCCACTATATTGATTTGATGTTCAAGGACATTGGCGAAATGAACAAAGTGCAAAAAGTGGTTTTTGATGCCAAGATGCTCACCAACTTCATCTACAATCACAACTAAGTGTTGGCATTGATGAGAAGTACACGAAAGGTGACTTGATGAGGCCTGCAGCAATACGATTTGCGATGAATTATATTAAACTTGATAGTCGAAAACTGGAAGGAATGGTTGGTTAAGTCATTCACCTTTACTGAGTGATTCACTAGTAGATATGCAAACACTGAAATTGGAAAAACTATTCAAGAACTAATCACCTCAACAAAGTTTTGGGAAATGGTGGCCCGATTTACTAAGATTATGTTACCACTCCTTGTGTTTCTTAGAGCAGTAGATAGAAATAAAGAACAGACTATGGGAAATATTGTGCATTGTATGGAACTTATCAAAAGAGAAGATATATGATGACCATGCAAAGTATATTTGAAGATTATAGATCACTGATGGAAAAAGATATTGATTCAAGACATTCATCGGGCAGGTAATTTCTCAAATAAATTTAGAAGTGACTTTAGTAATTTAGTACACTCTATTGCTGACAACAAATAATATCTAACCATGTGAAACCTATTATTTGAATATGGATCTTCACTACGCTTGGAATTTAAGGTTTAAAAGTGATTTGATGCAATCCTTGAATGATATTCTAAACAAATTAATACCTAATCTTGACATGGCCAAAATGCGACGGAAGAGGTTAGTAATCTTACATATTGGTAAATATTTAATGCATAGAGTGGTGTATTAATATTTTAATACCTCTATACGTGAAGTAGTTTCGAGAGGCCACTCGAGGGTTTGCTGATCATTTAACTATACGTGCTAGAGGAACATAACGTCTTGGTAAGTTAGGTTTAATAAGCTATCCTGGTATTTCAAACTCTTAATGTTGTAGTTATCCTTGTGCAGTTGATTGGCTCAACTATGGTGGAGCGCTCCAAATTGACGCTTATTGTAATGAAAATATTATCATACACGGCATCCTCAAGTGGTTGCGAATGTAACTGGAGTACGTTCGTATTGATATACACCAAACCTCAAAATCGTCTGAGTTATGAAAAGCTGGAAAAGCTAGTCTATATGCACCATAACATGAAGTTGAAGATGAAATACTTACAATTGGAGAGATCAAGGGATGAAATTGATGTCAACCAATTGACATCATCCACATACTCAACGATGAAGTTCTAATTAGGGGATTGATTTAGGACACTGAAAGGCTTTTGGTGATGGATAAATTGGCTAAAGTTCGACGAGAAACCACACCTGATCCGTTTATATAGGACATAATGAAAGAGAAGTGAAGATTTGCTACTTGATGATGAAACACAAGCTCTCACCTCCTCGTTCATTGCTTCTTTCCACTTTGGATCAGCTAGAGCATCCTACCAATTTTTAGGAACAGAAACATACGACAAAGAGAAAACAAAAAAAAATATAAGGAGAAAGACGATCATATAAAACAATATTAGAGATGGGATGTTTAGTACATTCCTGTTGAGATTTACGAATAGCAATTAGCAAGTCAATAGTTGGATCAGAGAAAGACTTACCAATAATAGGGCATGGATCTGCAAAATAAGACTAGCTAGGCGCAGTGGTGGTAGGTTGAAGGTGATTATTTTGAACATATACTTAGGTAGCCTTGCATGGCTCCCCTTGGTCAGGAATGGACTGCTGTTGTTCCTGGCTGGTTATTCCATCTTTAAGAACCATGTCATCCACTGCCGACGGAGCAGGCAGAAACAAAGGAGCAAGCATAGGCACAATCTGAGGCACATCTAGCATATCTTCCAATAGACTCTCTGATGGGGACATCAAGACGTACAGCCGAAGGAAGAAGAAGACCCAACCTTTGTGGTTGGAGGATTAGAAAGAGGAAGAAAAAAAGAAAGAAGATGAAGGCTCGGTCCAGCCTTCCCAACGCTGGATCCAGTCCTCTCCTTCCTTTCTTTGTCAAGATTGTGTGGCCCCCACCAAATCTGATATGTAATTTTAAATCCTAGGATTTTGCCAAGATTGTGTTGCCCCCACCAAATCTGATATGTAATTTTAATTCCTAGGATTTTGCCAAGATTGTGTGGCCCCCACCAAATCTGATTTGTTAGTAGTTTTATTTCTTAGGATTTTGTTTATTTAGGTCATTGAGTTAAGTAGGAAACTAAATAACATTCCTATTTGTTTTTCTTAGGAAGCTTCTTTATTTATGAGATTATGTTCATAGATTAACCTTTTTCCTTTTAGTAACTATCCTATTATTTATGTAAGGCCATTGGCCACAATGAGAATTAATGAATGAAAAATATTGAAGGCAAAACAGCCCCCAAACCCCCCCCCCACGATTTCTCTTTCTCTCCCCTCTCCCTCTTCTCATCTCTCACTCTCGGCCTCCCTCTGTTTCTCGCCTCCTCTCTCTCACGGTTCTCTCTCTCTCATCCTCTGTCTCTCTGTTACTGCTCCTACTGTATCCACTATTGTGAGTTGTTGAAAGCTCCATCACTCAAGCAAGCTCCATCGGCAATAACAAGGATTACTACACAGCAAGCTAGATTTTCTTCATCAACCAAGGTTGGACTGCAACTCTTTATTTTGGGAGGATTTCGACTTCTTCTTTACTCCTCAGACTAGGACAGCAACAAGGTAACATTCTTTACATGTTGCAGCCCATTAACATTGAAACCAACCTATGCCCTTTTGCTTATGTCTATTTTTACCCATTGTTTTAAGACATTTCGTCACTGTTATGTTTCCAAAACCTTTGCTGATTTTTCTATTTTAGTTGGCTACTAGAGGACATTGATTGTTTGCATATCCTATTTGGTGTTTGGATTGATTTGTGCTGAACCTAACATTCGTATGACGTTTGTTCCCTTCCCCATGTCCCCACTTGAAGCTTAAGTAAGAGTTTATGTGTTTTTCCGCCTAGATTATTATTGCTTTTTGCTACTTTGTTTATTAGTCTCATTCTATTTTGCATGCTCAATCTTGTTTGCTGAGTTTCTTTTGTCCTATCTACCCAAGTCCCTTGAGTTGACCCTACCTAGTTAGTTAATCTTGTAGGAGACCTAGTCACCTAGGAACCCCCTACATCACTCTCCCCTTGAAGATAGGCGAAGTATGGATAATAAGCCTATGATTCATGGAACACAACATCCATAGTAATGAACAGACGTCTTATGGGAGGATGGTCTAGCGATACCCCTTCTAAGTAAGAGTAGCCAAGAAAAATGCAATGAATCTCCCAAGGATCAAACTTCCATGTTTTTGGTGATTTTGTGCAAAGACTACACACCCAAACACTTTGGGAAGCACAATAAAGGATGAAGAGCCCATTAACACCTCAACAAGATAGCGAGATACCAAAAGACGAGAAGGCATCCAATTTATAAGGTAGGCGGAGCAAACACAGCATCACCCCAGTATTAAGGTGGAATATGAGTCTCAAACATCAAACATCTGGTACCTCCAACAAGTGGCAATTTTTCATTTCTACAACCCCATTCTGAGCAGGAGTGTCTACACAACTAGTTTGATGTAGAATCCCTTGGTCAGCCAAGTATACCTAAAAGGTCCCATCAGTGTATTTTGTACCATTATCAGAGCGAAGAATACAAATCGTAGCATCAAATTGTGTCTGAACCATCTTATAGAACTATGTAAAGCATCACTCTTCTATCGTAACAGATACACCCAAGTGGTATGACTAAAGCAATCAATAAATGTCACAAGCGAATGGTGACCAGCAATAGAGACATGACAAGAAGCTCCCCAAACATTAGATGAATTAAAGCAAACGGAACAAAACTTCATTATCTGAAATAGGATAAACATATCTAATTTGCTTAGTAAATACACAAGCATCACAAAAGAACTTGGCTAAAATGCCTAAAGGGAGGTGACCCAAATGGCGATGCCACCGATAAAGTTTAGTTAAAGCAGAAGCAAAGGAATCTAGAATAGAGTTTTGAGTAAACAAAGCTATGGAAGATAGGTCTAGCATGTATAATACCCACCACTTTACCACTACCAATCATACATTCTGTTACCAAGTCCTGAAAGAGATAATGAGTAGGAAAGAACGTTACTTTGCAACTAAGATCCCTCGTAATACTACTGATGGAAAAAAGATTAGTAGAAAATTTTGCAAAATGCAATACAAATGACAACGATAACAATGGACTAGGTTTGATGGAACTCTTTCAAGAAACAAAGGAGAGAGAACCTTCAGCAATTCGAACTTTTTGGTTACCGAACAAAGGAGAGTAAGCATCAGAATTTTTAGGAGAGCTAGTCATATGGTTAGTGGCACCTGAGTCAATAATCCAAGAAGGTGATTTAATCGACGCACAATGGCCACAAAACGGAATACCTGAGTGTGGAGAGCAAAATCAAAGGAAGTTGACACATAGAAGTAGTTGAATCCACAAAAGAGGAAGCAATGTCAAGTTTGGCATTAACTGGCGCAGAGTCTGTAACACCTCCTGGAAGACAGAGGATTCCCTGGGAAAGTCATCAAAAACATGATAAGCAGCAATAGTGGATCGTCCCTATCCACGACCATGAGTATTGGCTGGTCTACTATATAATTTCCAACAACGGTCCCTAGTATGTTGTTCCTTCCTGTAATAATCACACTTTACAATTGAGTGACTTGAGTCCAGCAAGAAACACATACACACAAATTTTATCTTCCTTCTTTTGCAATGATAACAATACTAATTTCGAATGTAAGAGCAATGTCATCATAAAATTCTAATTCTTGGCAATCTGAGAGTAGGTATCATTGGCAGTCTTCCAGATCTTTGAAGAAGTATCCAATAAGAGGCACTTCCGAGCAATAATAGGATCAATGGAATTGATAAGATATGACACGACGAAAAAGTTGTTTGTCTCCCATCTGGTTTGAGTTTGATCACCAACAATAGGTTTTTTTGTAGCACCAGTAATGTAGCCAGAACAACCATGTGCATGAAACCACATCGGATAATTTCTCCCATCAAGTTTAATGGAGCTACGGAGGAATGAAGGGAGGCGTGGATGAGTAGTCCCTTCAGATCCAGCTGATGCAGTAGTAATGTCAAACATGTTTTCTAATCAAAAGTGGGTCGTAGACGACAACTCTAGGATAACACCTGAATCTTTAAAAACTAGAGAACATATTCCTGGTATAGGTCATCTTAAAAGTAGATCAAAAAAAGAAAAAACCCTCAGTGAGAAAGATCACATTCAGTCACCGAGGGGGAGAAGACAAGCAGAATCGACGAGGAGCGAGTAGCGGCGAGGGTCGAGTGGCACGAGGAGCGCTGGGACACTAGCGGCGGTGAAGACATTAGGGATAGGATCCTAATAGTGATCCTAGCTCTGATGCCATGTTGATTTGGGGAATTGAGCTTGTCTCATAGAAACCAGCCCATCTTTATATATAACAAGGAACAAAGAGTTTTAGAATATTATAAGGGAGCACTAAGACCCTAAAGGACTTAAGGATCCGTTTGGATTCTAAAACATTCCTAAAACCCATTATTACAACACTAAGCAACCGTCACTTACCCACCATCTTTTGACCATCCATTCCCCTACCCCATGCCCTCACCGGATTGCAATATTTTGGGTTTTCCTCCCAGCCAATTTTATGATAGTGAAGCTTCTTTATTCCTCTCAAACCCTGACATAACTAGCTCACCTAACCATTGAATCACCATATACTTTCAATCATACCAGCGGAAACCCCTCATCTTTGATCGAGTCTACCTTTAATTTTTCCTATTTCTGTTCCAGAGTCAACCCAATTACACCACTGGAAACCCCACAGCAGTCTACCATCGATCCTACCTCTAAACCCTAGTCCCTATTATTTTAGCCTAACCTAACATTTGCTCTGTTAAACCTGAACCTAAACTCTGTAGATCTTGGCATTGGAATCAATTCAAACTCTTTTGAATCTGGTTCTACATCACTGACTTTGTATTTGTAGTTGGTGTAGTAAGCCAATTTGTGCATGCTTTAGAACAAGACATATGGAGACAGTTTTCTATATCCAAAGGTTTTGGAAATCCAATCCTGGAAAGTATGTTGAAGTTGATCATTACTTCATAAAATACGAGATGGACTTTGGGTGTATTTATACACCAATTGTATAGACTAGAGATGAACGCTAACAAAAGGCAACAATTTTCAACCATTCTATACTCTTCTAGCAAGCTGGGCACGCATGGCATCTATTCCCCAACTTGATGGGGACCTTTAGAATAGTAGTTGTAACATCCAGCCTCGTACAGGGCATACTATTAATTCTATACTCAAATATATAAATTACTATGTGGGTCGCTAACCAACATAGTCTTTTGCCCCATATCTTCTTTTCTTTTCTCTGTTCCTTTTCTTTCTGCACCGACTGAAACTGGTTCTCCTCTTACCAGTTCTGGTCCGTCCCTAACAGTTTAAGAGTACAACTCTTATTTCATTAATCATTGCATGTGCCAAGACATACCTTAGATCTGGTTTCACTTCCTAAGCTGCTACGATACATTATACCAGCTGAAGAAGGTTTTTTGCACTCACAAAGTGGTCCAGCAGAAGCTTGAGGAAACTAAGGCAAAGTGCAAATAGGCCGCCAATAAACACCACAGGCATAAAGTATTTTGAGTTGCAGATGAAGTTACGGTTTTCTCAAGGAAAGACAGATTTCCAGATGATGCTATACAGAACAAAAGGATTGGACCAACAGAATCATCCAGAAGATGAATGGTAATGCCCCATTTTCTTGATCTTCATTTCTTGATCTTCCAAGTGACATTTACAGAACCGATGATGTTGCTGATCTTATTACATATCACCCATCACAATCCATTTTCAATTCAAGGACAGGTTTATCTCAAGGGGAGGGGACTGTATGTAGAGAAGATTCAGAAGTATATGAGTAAATGCCATAGAACTCAAACAAAAGAGGGAAGAGAAATATTGATCAGGCCTAGTTACCAGAGGCAGATCATGGTCCGGGTTTTCACACCAATTTGATCGTTTTAGTTATACTAGTAACTAGGATACAATTGAAGAGACAGGAGAAGGTTTGAATGATTAATGATTTAAGCATCCATAAGAAAACCCAGTAGTTCTGCGAGCTTTGGAGTTTTCCTGTTACTAGCAGCTATGGCCTATGGTGAGGGTTGAGCGTATAAAAAAAGGTTTACTAGAAAGTCTAGAAACATTTTCGTTAGGGTTAGGACTAAAGTTTTTTGACAAGGAAAGGAATGGAGGAGTTTTGAGAATATCTAGAGAAGTCATCTGTTAACTTACAGCCAAAGAACAAGTCTCAATTTCTGTTAGTTCCTATCCTCTGTTGGTCTATTTTCCAAGACTGATGGCATGAATGGTCATTTCATTCAATATAAGAGCATTTCCTGTTACGCATTTCAAGGTTTTAACAAATAAATTGTTAACCATTTCCTCATGCATACAGGTCTAACTTTCCATATGACAGCGAGAAGAAAAGAAGAAACAAATGATGCAGAAGAAAAAAAAACTACAACTATTATCCAACCAAAGCATTTTGAATAAATTATAGTAATCTAACAAAATAACAACACAAAGTACAATAAAGACACTCATATGAAGTTTTTTTGTTTTTCCTTTTCTTTTTGTGGGTGGGGGTGGGGATTCAGCATACTTTAGCAATCATCACAGACCAAATGGTTTTGTCTGGTAGTCATCATATAATATTCAATCTTAGCCCAAGGTGGATCCACTTACCAATTGAAGTACCATAGAGACACTCATATGAAGGTGCTCCCAAGTCGAAAGGTTGTCTCCAGTCCATGTTGCAGCATACCTTTGGCTACCTATAAACCCAGCTCTGGTAAGAACAAAAGGACGTCTATTCTTATTTGCCAATTCCATCCCATCCTTTGTTGACCTTGCCATCAGCATTCCATAAACCTGGAAACAACAAATGACATAGAGGGGTTTGGTTTCAAAGGTATACCATGTATTGACAGCCATCTAAACCTACAATATTGACAAGTGTTCAAGTTCGAAAGCAAATGGTATCCCATATTGAAGAATGTATGAGCCCCAGTCAAAGCTAGGGTTTTCTTTTAATTTATGGCCTTGATACTTCTAATTAATTTTAAAAGTTGGTGGTCAATATAGAGAATTCTGACTAGTTTAGGAGAGATCTTGCTGAGGACATCATACCAGCTGATCATGGATTTAAAGTATAACAGAGATGTCTTTTATTTTCTTTTTTCTTGTTTTATTTTTTTCTTTTTTATTACTATTCACTTTCATTCCCCCTCCACGAGTTGGCTGTTTCCCCTTTCTTTATGTTCTTTCCTTTGTCTTGTAGAGGTAGTTATAACTTATAACTACCCTTTGTAAACTCCCACCCCAGCCCATGTTTTGGGCTTGTTCCCCCTTTTATTGCCTCTTTTGGCCAAGCTATAAACAATGAATCATTATGAAATGAAAAGAAAGAACTCCCTCCTCTCTATGGTGCAAGTCTCTCTCTCTCTCTCAACTTTCCTTCTTGTTCTTCTTCTCCTTCTTAGTTCTCTCCCTCTCTCTCTCCCCTCATTTTCATCTCCATGAATTATGTCCCCTTTCCCCTTTATGTTACTGTTTTCTTCGCTCCCAACCCACAGCACTATACCCGTTTGTTCTCTTTATGTTTCTGCTGAACAGTGACTCTAATGGATAGATCTATATTCATATGGAAACTGGTGAACAAGTACAGCCTAAATCTGGTTGGTTCAAACTGATTCTACTTCACCATTTTTTAGTGTTCCTTACCTATTTCTTGTTTAATACTTTACACTGAAATTGTTGTTATTCTAACATGGAGTTGGCTGCCTATAACTATCTTTACGCTAGCTTAGCCTTGTTGTTTTAAGACACTTGAAATTTCCTGCATATTAATACTAGACTGAGTCATGCCTAATTCCTGACCCCTATAGCAGCTGATCAAATATTGCATAGTTTAATGTACGCAATTGTTCATTGCATTCGTTATTGTTCATTGCGATTGTTATCACTGTTAACTCTTGTATGCACTTCATGTATGCTGTTGTCCTCACCCAACTAGACAGCCTCAGGTGTATAGTGGTCTACTGTAGATAAGCTTGTTCTCCTTGTAGTTAAACTTAGTTTTCTAGGTTTAATCCTACATCAATTCTGGTATCAGAGCCTTGTTTGAGGGATTAGTTGCTGCTTGTTGTGTGCTTCTTGACCTTTAGGGCACCCTATAGTTGTTGGTAGTGAGTCCAGTGTCTTAGGTCATCCCTTGTATGTCCACCCATAGTGGTAGGGCAGATCATGTCAGCTGCTTCTAACGCCACAATCTCACCTGAACAATGGGCAAAGCTACTTCAACAGAACGAAGAAACCTTGAAAGCTCTCCAAGCTAATCAAGAATTTCTTAGAGCTGCCCATGTTGAGTTGGCAGCCAGTAGGATAGACCGGGAGGCACAAGCTGCTAACCTCCAGGCTATTGACCAAAATGTCCAAACCATTACAGCACTTGCTGCTGTAGAGACATCCATCCTAAACTCAGATGGACAGACAATGTTCATGACTCTGTACATAGGGCAGAAATTCCCAATTTCAAAAATTATATCATTCATGAGCGTCACAACCACTTTGAAGGCTATGACAGGATGGGAGATAACTTCCTAGGCAATGGACATGGCCGAGGTAGAGCCGTAGAGGTAGAGGTAGAGGTCAGGGACCAAAGTGCCCGAGACAACACCTTCCCTATGGAGATAACGATGGTATTGATTAATATGATAGGGGTAAGGATGTTAGGAAGATGGTCAAGGTAGAAGCCCCTACATATGATGGCTAGATAGATGCCAAGGTTCTTCTAGACTGGATTAGGAAAATGGATAGGTACTTTGAATTATGAAACACAAGGATTGCTTCGATCCAAAGGTGGTCTCCATTGGTCCTTATCACAATCAGGACAAAAGGATCCATTCATACCAGAGAGTTGATGGAAGCTTGATCTCCGGCATCCGCCTGAGTTATGGCCGGCATGCCCCCCTTGCCGGATAACTCCTCCCCCACAATCCATGCTGTCTCCTCTTCCCCACCCATCCTAACGCCTTCCTCGTCCCCCTCTCCTCCTCCTCCTCCTTAGGGAGTTCCCTGGAACTCTCACTTCAAGTCCTTGCCCTCCGCCCCTGCCGAAATCCTCCCCCCGGATTTTGTCCCTCCTGCCCACATTGATGGCTCCCGGGTGGCTGTATGCCCCAAGGTTGACTTTGAGGCTTCTGATAGAATAGCTCCCTTCTGGGACAATTCTAGGGGAAGCGGCCACCTTTCCATATTGTGAAGATTTCCTTGTTGAAGAAATGGTGGCCCGTTGGAATGGTTGATGTTTTCCTTCTGGACCATGGGCTATTCTTGTTCAAAATTCTCTGATGAAAATGATCACCTAAGATGTCTTGAAGGAGGGCCATGGCTCATCGGACGATCTCCCATCTCCCTCAGGCCTTGGCGCCGTCAGCTTCTTCTCAACCGTGTTGACTTCTCCACCATTCCATTGTGGGTGTCCCTTCCTGGGCTCCCATTGCATTTTTGGTGTGCTGATGGTCTGAGTGCTATAGGATCTGTTCTGGGTACTCCCATTTGTTCTGATGCTCAAACGAACAAAAAAGAAGGCTCGCGCATGCCAGAATTTGTGTTAAGGTAGATGCAGCGGCTGATCTTCCTCACTCCATCTCCATCCAAGATGGAGACGATTTGGCTTTCCAGCAGTAGATCTCGTATGATTGGAAGCCCCCCTATGCACTGGTTGTAGAGTTTTTGGTCATGAAACAACAGCCTGCCCTCAGAAGCCGCCAACTTTGGAAAGAGATGATGCCTTGCATGCGGAGCTATTGGCTTCTGCTCGTGTTCATGATCGATCCATGATGTCTCAAAATAGATCTCGTCCTCCCCATTGTCCTACGGTAAGAGGAAGAGGAAGGAGAGGCTGTGCTCGTGAGCAAAATCCCTCTAGAACCACCGCTGTTACCACTGCTACTCTCGCCGAGCATCGCTCAAACATCCCTCAGGTCGCGGACAGGGGTTTATCCGATGGTCAAAACAGGTTTGCCATTTTGGCCGAAGTGTCTGGCTGCCTTGAAGAACCAACCCTGACTGGTGAAGGCAATGTTGACGTGCGAGCTACCTCCCATGTTGGATGTGCTTTGGAAGATACCGCCAGGTCTTCTCACACCTCCTCTTCCGATGAGGACCCGAATCAATCTTCTGGCTCGGATTCCGATGAGAGCTCCTTAGACATTGATGGTGACAACTCCAGCTCTGGATTTGTAGCATCCAAGTCTCCTCTGTCGAGGTCGCCATCATCGCCTTCTCCTTTGAGGATGATCTTCCCTCTATTCTTACGGCGAGAAAGGAGACTCCTATTATGCCTCGTAAGACACATTTCCACCAATTATGCCTCGTCATCCTTATACACCGACTCCCCTCTTTCTGGGCCAACTCCACTAGTCCCTAATGATTCGACGAAGCCCACTACCTCCTTAGATGCGTCCAGACCCACCCCTTTCAGTCTCAGTGAGGCTCATATACAGGTTAGCCATCCCCTGAATCTGACCCCTCCGCCTTCTGAGCCTCTGGCCCAAGCCTAGGTCCAGCACTCGCCCCAGCAATCTTCTGTTGTTGTTTCGAACATTTTCAATTCGGGCTTGGATCCTCCGACCTAGGCCAGACTATCTTCTTCGCCCGACTACCATATCGGTCATCCCAATCTAAAGAAAAAACCCCACCGTCTTTCTACCTCCAAAAACGTTGGCCTACATTCTGATCCTAGTTGCATTATCCAACCAGCTCGCCCCTCTACCACTCCTCGACCTTATCAGAGGAGAAGTCCCTTCCAGCGCTGGAAGTTCGTGACACCCCTGTGTTGAAGATGCTGCCCCATTTCAACTATTCTTAATGTCTCAAGGCCTAGTTTGGAATTCCAAGGGCCTGAACTCCCCCTATAAGCATGCCGTTGTGTGATCTCTTAGAAAAGAATTGAGATCCGCCTTTTGCTGTTTGCTAGAAACTCATGTCAAGGATTCTGCAATGGCCAAAATTGTCTTCTCTGTCACCCCTGGTTGGCCATTCCATTCAAACCACTCCTCCCACCCCAATGGGTGTATCTGTTTCTTGTGGGACAATTACAAGCTAAATGTCACTCTCCTCTCTTCCACCTCCCAATATCTCCATCTTTTTATTTCAGACCCTGTTAACAGTATCTCCTTTTTCCTCACTTCCGTTAATGCCTCCAACAGGACGACTAACTGGGAAATCCTCTGGAATGACATCAAGCGCATTGCAAAATTAGTGTGGTTCCCTCTCTTTGGGGATCTGTGGGGATTTTAATGTCGTCAGGTACACCCATGAGAAGCAAGGAGGGGGAGCTATTGACATATATAGTGTTGAAGCCCTTAATGCATGCATTGAAGACATTTCAATTAATGACCTCAGATGGTCTGGAAATAAATTTACTTGGAACAACAAAAGATCGGGTCATACCCGTATTGCTTGCAAGCTTGATAGAATTCTTGTCAATGAGGCCTGGCTTACCAACTTCCCTTCCTCCCATGTAACCTCTGAGAACCCAAATATTTCTTCCCATAACCCCATCTATCTTTCCATCCACCCCTATACCTCCTTTGGCCCAAAACCCTTCAAATTTTTTGACATATGGACCTCCCATCCAAAGTACCCCTCCATTGTGAAAGAGGCTTGGCAGAAACTGGTTAATGCATTCTCCACCCCTCTTTTAGCCTTGGCCATAAAACTGAGAAATGTCAAGCTACCCTCAAAGCATGGAATACTAACTCTTTTGGGAATATTTCTTCTCAAGTTAATGTTTGCAGGAACAATCTCTCATTCATTCAGATTCAGTTGCAGTCTGACCCGCTCAACCACTCTTTGGCTGAAGAAGAGAAAGTTGAGTCTACAAACCTCTCCTCCCTCTTGGCCCAAGAAGAGAGCTTCCTTAAACAGAAATCCGGAATTAATTGGTTGGAGCTAGGTGTTACAAACACAACTTATTTTCATAGGTCTGTGAAAGCCAAAAACAAATTTCAACTCTATTCTCAAGCTGACTACTTCTAAAGGAATTCAGGTTCACAAAGTAGATGAGATAAAAAGTGAGGCAGTTGACTATTTCAAGAACTTGCTAAACCCAGCTTTAGCTTCTGGTTCTTATATTCCAAATGGCATATTAGATAAACCCATTACTAGGGCTATGTTTGACATGCTTACATCCCTACTGATGAAGATGTCCAAGCTTCCATCCTCTCCCACAAGGCAAAAAAGGCCCCAGGCCCAGACGGATTCAGTATAGGATTTTTTTCCTCGTCTTGGGACCTCATCAAAGAGGACTTAATCAAGGTTGTTAAAAGCTTCTTCTTCAATCCAAGTCAGATCAAAGGAAATAGCCACACTTTCCTCTACCTCATCCCTAAGAAAGAGGGTGTTGATACTATGACAGATTTCAGGCCAATCTCATTATGCAATCTTCTATATAAGTTCATTGCCAAGATCCTCGCAAACAAAATTAAGCTGGTGGTTAACTCTTTGGTCAGTAACAACCAATCGGCCTTTTTCCTAGGCAGGAGCATAAGGGACAACATTATTCTGTGCCATGAAATTGTTAGAGGATTTGAAAGGAAATCGCACTCTCCAGCCGCCCTTATGAAATTGATATCCACAAGGCCTTTGATTCCCTTAAATGGGATTATGTTATCTCGGTCCTTAATGGCATGGGATTCCCTCCTAACTTCTCCAATTGGATTCACCACTGCATTGCCTTCCCTCCTTTCTTGGTTCTGGTGAATGGAAGTCCGACAGGATTTTTCTCCTCTTTTGTGGGAATCAGATAGGGATGCCCCTTCTCTGCTTACATCTCCTGCTTAGCTATGGAAGTCCTCTCCAGAAGTCTGCAATATAGAAATGCAACCCTAAAACGGGGCAAAAGATAATGGAAAAACAGAACAAACAATGCACACAGACTTACGAGGTTCGACAAGGTTGTTTACGTCCTCGGTGAGATGAGATCCTACTTCACTATCAATGGAGAATAGGGTTACAGCACTCGTCCCTCACACCTCACAGTATTGCTTGCATTACCGAGAAAGAAACCCTCATTATGAATATATAGCGAAAAACCCTAATCCGGAAAGTACAAAACTGCCCTCAAATAAAAAATTTGAGCAGGAGGTTACGCCCGCTACACCCCCACTATTCAAGAAGTCCTCCTGCCCCCTTGTAACCCCCACGGCCTGCTAACCGACTAGCGGGACCACTATCCTACCTGTCGAGGCACTGCACCAATACTCCCTGGATTAAACTGTGACGGAATACAAGATGTCGTACACCAACAATCTCCACCTTGGCTTAAATTCTATCGAGCCTCCTGTAAAGATAACCCGTAGACGTCTTCATCCTCGTACCTCATCAGAGGTACAAACCCGAACCTATTTGGTGAGACCCTCATATTCAACAATGAGTAATATTAATCAAGTCCAAACAGGACTCGAACTTCTCTGTAGTAACTGGCTTGGTAAACATATCTACAGGATTGAGATCTGTATGAATTTTTCTCAAGTGAATATTGCCTTCTAACACGACTTCCCTAATGTTATGAAATCTCACATCAATATGCTTTGTCCTTGCATGAAACACCTGATTCTTTGCAAGATGTATGGCACTTTGACTCTCACAATATAACACTGTACCTCCATACTCCAACCCCAACTCACGAACCAATCCAGCCAACCAGACTCCTTCCTTAGCAGCCTCAATTGCCGCCATGTACTCTGCCTCTATAGTGGACAATGCAATTGTAGACTAAAGCATCACCCTCCATGATATAGGTCCACTAGTCAATGTAAATACATACCCTGTAGTAGACCTCCTCCTGTCTAAATCACCAGCATAGTCAGAATCAACATAACCCGCCAACTCTATGGAACTTCCCTTACCACTAAACATAACACTTATATCTTTAGTCTTACTCAAATATATGAAGATCCACTTAATTACATTCCAATGCTCCTTCCCTGGATTACTCATGTATCTGCTAACAAAACTGAGTGCATGAGACAAATCCGGCCTGCTACAAACCATAGCATACATGAGACTCCCAACTGCGCTAGCATAGGGGACCTGAGACATCTGATCCACTTCCTCATGTGCTGTAGGGCATTCCCTTTCAGATAACTTGAAGTGGCTGGCTAATAGAGTACTAACGGGCTTAGCCTTTTTTATATTGAAACGCTCTAGCACCTTTTCAATATACCTCTCTTTTGAGCTACCCAAAGTTTACCTGCATTTCTATCTCTAAGGATTTTCATGCCAAGGATCTCCTTAGTAGCACCAAGATCTTTCATCTCAAATTCAACACTCAACAAAGACTTCAAAGAGACTATATCATGTTTATTCTTTGCAACAATGAGCATGTCATCAACATAAGCACAACTATTATACTCACTTCTTGTGTAGCCAATCTTCATCATGTGGAAATCAAAACGCTTGTACCACTGCCTAGGAGATTGCTTAAGACTATAAAGCGATCTCTTAAGCAGACAAACATGATCTTCCTTTTCTTGCACCTTGAAATCTTCAGGTTACTCCATGTAAATCTGTTCTTCCAAGTCACCATGAAGATATGCAGTCTTCACATCAAGTTGTTCAAGCTCCAAATCATACATGGCTACCAAAGCAAGTAGTACCGGATCGAAGTGTGCTTCACCACTGGAGAGAATATTTCATTGTAGTCTATCCCCTCCTTCTATGCATAGCCCTTGGCTACAAGTCTGACCTTATACATTTCACACTCCTTAGATACTGCCTCTTTCTTACGACTTTCTTACAAAAGACCCATTTACACCCAATGATTTTTCTTTCCTTGGGTTTTTCCACAATCTCCCAAGTTTTGTTCTTCTGTAAAGACTCCATTTCCTCCATCATAGCTGCCATCCATTTTTCATGTTATGCATCACGTAAAGCATCATGGTAAGAAGATGGATCACATGTACCTACAGTGAGGGCATAGGCAACCATGACCTCAAAACCCAATGATTTTTCTTTCCTTGGGTTTTTCCACAATCTCCCAAGTCTTGTTCTTCTGTAGAGACTCCATTTCCTCCATCATAGCTGCCATCCATTTTTCATGTTCTGCATCACTTAAAGCATCATGGTAGGAAGATGGATCACATGTACCTGCAGTGAGGGCATAGGCAACCATGTCCTCAAAACCCGTATCTCACAAGTGCCATGTGAGTATGCTTCCCTTTACCCTTTACCATAGTATAGGGAACTTCTACTGTTTTCTGTTATCCTGGTAAGTCTCTGGTTGACTCATTCTCTCTTGTTTTTGACTCACCTAACTCCACCTGCATAGTAGAACCTTCTTTATTTTCATCAACTACTTGTGAACT
Organism: Macadamia integrifolia; assembly: GCF_013358625.1. Classification (NCBI taxonomy): domain Eukaryota; kingdom Viridiplantae; phylum Streptophyta; class Magnoliopsida; order Proteales; family Proteaceae; genus Macadamia; species Macadamia integrifolia. The sequence continues at coordinate 117,774 of NW_024870594.1, forward strand.
GCAATTTGACTTCATATGAGATTCATCAAGCACAACATGCCTACTAACTACAACTTTCTGTGAACTTAGATCCCACAACTTGAATCCCTTTATGCCTTTCTTAAAACCAAGAAAGATACACTGCTTAGACTTTGAGTCTAGCTTGAAACGCTGCTGACTCTCTACATGCGCATAGGCTGGACAACCAAATATTTTTAGAATTGAATAATCTACTGGTTGTCCTGTCCATACCTCTTCGGGAATTTTACAATCAATCGCCTTTGATGGAGACCTGTTGATGAGGAAACATGCCATATTCACTGCTACTGCCCAAAATCTCTTGCTCAACCCTGCATTCAGCCTCATACTCCGAGCTCTTTCTAAAATTGTCCTGTTCATTCTTTCAGCTACACCATTTTGCTGTGGTGCCTTTGGATCCATAAAGTGACGAGTAATCCCTTAAGCTTTGCACAATTCTAGAAACGGCTTGTACATATACTCCCCTTCATTATTTGTTCTCAAATACTTAATTTTCTTTCATGTCTTCCTTTCTACCTCAACCTTCCATTCCTTAAATTTAGTGAACACCTCACTTTTATGCTTCATAAAGTAGATCCAAACTTTCCTTAAGTAATCATCAACAAAGGTCACGAAGTATTCTGCCCAACCTTTAGATTTTGTTGTTGAAGGACCCCATACATCGCTGTGTACATAATCAAGCACCCCTTTACTCTTATGTTTTGCAGTTTTAAAACTAACCTTGTATTGTTTTCCGAATACACAATACTTGTAGAAGTTTAGTTTACAAGTTTTCACTCTCTTCAATAGTTTCCCTTTATGAAGCTCCAACAATCCCCTTTCTCCCATATGCCCTAGCCGTATATGCCATAGATAAGTATCATCTATATCAAATCCTGCATCTGTAGTCACAGATGCTCCACCTGTAACAGTTCTCCATATGAGTCTGTAAATGTTTCCTGTTAGCTATCCTTTGACTCCTTTCATGACAACTATAACACCCTTAATAACTTTGAGAACTCCACCTTCTGCTATGTACTTGTAGCCATTTGAGTCAAGTGCCCCCAAAGATACTAAGTTTTTCCTTAATTCTGGTACATGTCTCACATCTGCTAAAGTTTTTACCATCCCTTCAAATATCTTGATTTTGATAGTGCCTATCCCAACGGTCTTGCACATAGCATCATTCCCCATTAGGACAGACCCACCATTATATAGTTGATATGTGTCAAACCAATCCTTATGTGGACACATGTGATATGAACATCCATAATCTAAAATCCAAAAATCAGAATGTTGATTCTTACCTGATGATAAAGAGAGTACATCTCCATCTGAACTATCAGCATGCTAGCTTCCTCAGATGCCTTATCTACACCTTTCTTCTTCAAGTCCACCTTCCTCTTTAAGCACTCTTCAGATGACCTTCCTTCTTGCAATAGTAACAAGAAACCTTTGTCTTTGCCCCTTTTGATTTTAATCGACTCTTCCCAGATCTCTTCTGATTTGATCTCCCTCTTTCCTGCTCCTTGTCACCTCTGAAAAAATCTTCTCCTTAAGATTTCGTACTACTAGCTTTCTTCCTTGTATCATTGGACATGAGAGCAGCCACGACTTCATCCATCTCAAGGGTCTCATTCCCGTACAAGAGAGTCGTTACCAGGTGATCATACGATTCTGGGAGCAACGAATAGTTTAAAGTATCTCCGATACCGATACGATACCCTTCGCTACGTATCTTAAATTTAGCCGACCGATATGATACACACCGATACGATACATGGAATTTTTAAAATCCTTTTGTATCGATATATATCCTACGATACATACTGATATACACCACTACACCATCGATACGTACTGATACTCTATAGAAAATATAAAATCGAGGTGAAATATACGTTTCGATATGTATTGGTACGTATCGGTGAGTATTTATATGTATCGATTGGTATGTATCGATGAGTATCAGTATATACTGATACAGTGTGCTACGGTTATATAATGGCCAAGATGGATATTTTTTCTGAAAACACGATATTTTGAGGGGTTTTTGTTCCAAAATTGCTATCAACCATATCTCTCTTTAACTAAAGTGGAAATCAAGGTTGGGAACAAGGATTTTACATTTATGGGACAACTACAAACCTTGAATTCTTAGTGTGATACCCTCAATTTAGTGTTTATGCATAATACATGTTATTAATAGCTTTTTTTAACAAATTTTTATGCAAAAGTGTTTAAAAGGTGTTTCATATCCATTTATGTGCATATCTTTAGCGTATCTTAGTGTATCTTCGATACGATACGATACCCTCCGATACGTATCTTAATTTTACCGACGATAGCAATAGTAACGTTGTCTTCATCCTCCATCTTAACCTCCAGGTTTGCAAGTTTACTTACGATATGATTGAACGTGTTAAGATACTTTAACAAATCCATACCTTCCTCCATCTGTAGAGAATACAATTGCTTCTTCACGAACAACTTGTTCATTAAGGACTTCGTCATGTATATGCTTTCAGGTTTCGCCCATAACTGCGGTGTAGATTTGATACCCATAACATATTGTAGGGCATCATCAGAAATATTCAATCAAATAGCACTTACTACCTTTTCCTCCATCTCTTCCCAATCTTCGTCAGTAATTTTTGCAGGTTTCTTTGACTTCCCCAACAAAGTTTTCGCAAAACCCTGTTGTATCAGAAGATCCGTCGTCCTTTGATGCTAGAGGGTGAAATTGTTCTTCCCATTAAACCGCTCGATATTATACTTGACATTCGATCCCTTCCCTGCCATCATGATAGTAAACCCTAGAAAATGGAAACCTCGAGCTCTAATACCAATTTATAGAAATGCAACCCTAAAACGATGCAGAAGACAATAAAAAAAAAGAAACAATGCACACAGATTTATGAGGTTCGGCAAGATTGCCTACGTCCTCGGTGAGATGAGATCCTGCTTCACTATCAATAGAGAATAGGGTTACAGCGCTCGTCCGTCACACCTCTCAGTATTGCTTGCATTACCGAGAAAGAAACCCTCACTATGAATATATAGCGAAAAACCCTAATCTAGAAAGTACAAACTTCTCTCAAATAAAAAATTCTAGCGGGGGGTGCATAGAGGGGGGCCTCTTGCCCCCTTGCAACCCCCACAGCTCGCTAACCGACTAGCAAGACCGCTATCCTACCTGTCGAGGCATTGCACCAGTACTCCCTAGATTAAACTGTGACAGAATACAAAACATCATACACTAACATGCAAGTGGCCACGGATCAGAAACTCATTTCTACCATTACCAAGTGTAAAGCTATGAAACTCACCCACCTTGCTTTTGTAGATGATCTAATGATATTCTCCAAAGCGGACTCTTCCTCTCTTCAAAGCATCATGGGTAGCCTAAACTAGTTCGCTGCCTTGTCCAGTCTTAGAATCAATCCGGCCAAGTCCCTCCTATTTTTAGCGGGGGTTTCTGACATAGACAAAGCATCTCTGGTCCTTCAAACTGGATTCACCTTAGCGAGGCTCCCAGTGATGTATCTTGGTCTCCCTCTCATTCCAGCCAGGCTCACCATTCATCACTGTTCTCTTATGCTCGATCTCATCAGAAAGCACCTTCATCTCTGGAAAGGAAAGCTCTTATCCTTAGCTGGAAGGCTTGTGCTCATCAGATCTGTGCTGCAGGATTCCTACATTTACTGGTCCGGTATATATGGCCTCCCGAAATCTATTATCTCCAAGATTGAATCCATTTTTGTAGGGTTTCTTTGGAAAGGAAGTGAGTGTACTAGATTCCTTCGCCCCATCAGTTGGGCTGCCATTTGTCACCCCAAATCTGAAGGAGGCTTAGGGTTAAGAAGGATCAAAGATGTCAATCTTGCTGGAATCATCAAACTGGCTTGGAAAATTGTTTCTAAACAGAAGAGTATATGGGTCAACTGGGTCTATTTGAGCCTTCTCAAGTCGGACTCTTTTTGGACTTCTAAAATTCCTGTTGATGCTTCTTCGGTTTGGACAAAAATCATGGGAATCAGACATACTATCTCTTCAGCCATCTCTTCCCAAATTAAAGATGGAACCAAAACTCTCCTGTGGCTTGACTCTTAGCACCCCAAAGGCATTCTCTTCCATATTATTAGTGCCAGAAATATATACAACTTGGGTTTATCCAAGTTTGCTCTAGTGTCGGATATCATTTCTTCGGGCAACTGGTCCCCCCAAGACAATCCATGCCCCAGCAAACAGACATATGGAACTCACTAGCCTCTTATTCAGGCATCTCATAGGCATGAGCAAGATTCCATTCTTTGGCTACCAGCTGCCTCTAAGCTATTCTCTTCTAAGGCTGCTTGGGACTTTATCAGGATGCATAGGCCAGTCTCTCCTTGGCACAGACTCATATGGTTCCCACATCACATTCCCACAGAGCTTCACGGCCTAGAGAGTCTTCACCAACTCCTTGCCCACGAATACTATGCTCATACTCAGAGGCATCCAGGTTGACCCTATGTGCATCCTTTGTGGGAATGAGCTAGAACACATTGAGCACCTCTTCTTCGCCAACCCCGTTTCTAGCTCCATATGGAAATGGGTCCTCTCCAAATGCTGGCCAACAAACAGATCTATCCTTCCTTTCCATAGGGAATGGATCTGGATGGACATGACTTTCCAAGGAAAAACAATTTGTGATCTTGTGGGAAAACTTGTCTTCTGCGCCACCATCAATCAGATCTGGATGGAAAGAAACCATAGGAAATGGACCTCCAATTCTCGCTCTTTGGATAAGATTTGGAGCCCCATCTCCTTTGATATCAAAGGAAAAATCTCTCGGATCTCCACCCTTTGTAACCCTACCCCTAGGAATTATCATATTGTAAACTCCTGGGAGGTTCCTAGCTCCATCATTAGGAATGCCCCTAATCTCTAAGATTTGTAATCTCCTCTCCCCCCCCCCTTTTCTTCTTGGGGTTGTATGTTCTTTTCTCTTTGGTACTAAATTTTTTATTCACCCAAAAAAAAAAAAAGATGAAGCTTAACGGAGCTGCCTAATACATTTGGACAAAGTTAGAGTATCAGGAAGTGAGTCTAGGATATGAACATATCACAACTTGGGTTGAGATGCAATAGAGGCTCAAGAGGGAAGTCCTGCCTATTACTTATGGCTTGCAATTGTTGAAAGACATGACAACCTTAAAGCAAAGGAAGATGACAGTGACTAAGCATATAGCTAAATTCAATGAGTTGAAAATCCGAAGCCATACTCGTGAGGATGTTGAGTGGATACTTTATAGGTTAAAGGCGTTAACTATGATATCCAGTCACGCATGGCACCCCATGTAGTGAGAGATGTCCCTCAAGCTTTCAGGACAGCTCTTGAATTAGAAGGGTCGATGAAGAATATTCCCCAAAAGAAGTGTGGTTTCCAAGCCGGGGAGCATAGTCACCGAAAACCATTCCCGAGTCCCTCAATTCTTCCTAAGCCACCCACTAACCATCAACGTCAATTTGACAACAAAGCATAGTTGTCAAGGCGTCGCCTAGGCAGCGTCTTTGGATTCCCGGTGTTTTCCAAAGGGCAAATCGGTTGTGCGATTTGTTGTAGTCTCATTAATTGACCGCCAGTGGTTATATGGCATCACCAAATCGTCACCTAGGACAATTTAGTACGATTTTAAAGTAAATCGGCCACCATTTGTTCCCCTTTTTTTAAGTTACTTTTGTAAATTATTAATATTGTTTCTTTTACTTCTACATTATTATTGGCAGGTGTAATCCAAATCCATATTGTATTGCTACATGGGAACAAATTAACTAGTCTCAAGGGTGTAATACTGTAACACTCTTCTCCTATATTTATTTCTTTTATACAGATATGGATTTTACCAATTGGTAATAATAATACCAGACCTTTTAATCTGGTATGTACAAAACCATTTGATTTATTCATGTACTTATTTTATTAATTTTTTTTCTATCAAATTAAATTAATCAATTCAATTTGGAATTTAAATTGGATACAAGGAATAGTACATTTTTTGCATTCGTTCTAGAAGACAAAAATCGGACCTAAGATAGAGATCTGTCGATTCATTCTAGGTTGAATTGATACGTCATTGAATCCTGTGCCAAAATGAATGTAATACAGGAGGCGTCTGTTTGCTTTCATATATCAGATATGACATAACACCCTAAATTCCTAATAGCTGAAACCCTCAAACCGATCCCTCACAAGTCACAAGTTGCGACTTCTCAACAGTACAGCCATCGGTCCCTCACAAGTTGCTGGAGATCTCCGACAAGGCGACAACCTCGGCCTCCGGCGGTTGCTGCTCCGACAAAGAAAGGTATGCACACTTTTTCCCCTTCCTTCCTCTGTTTTTTTTTTTATTCTCCTTCTTCTCCTCTTTTTTTTTTTCTTCCTTTTCATTGTTTCTTCCAATTCTTCTTCTTGCCACTGTTTTTTTCTTCTTCTTCTTGCCTCTGTTTCTTTTTTCTTCATTTCTTCTTTCCTCCTTTATTTTCCTCTCTTTTTTTCTCTTCTTCCTTTCCTTTCCCACCTCCTGATTCTCTCAGTTATTTACCTTTTTTTACTGTTATTGGGTACTGCCGACTGCCGACTACCGAGTTGCTTGGGTGATGGATCATGGATGCCTGAACCTTGCAATCTCTCTCTCTCTCTCTCTTAGACCATGTTCTTCCCTATTCGATTCTCATTCCTTATCTCAAACTCCATGCATTCTGTTCTATTATGTTTAATGGGAATAGGGACTTTCTGATAAGTGCTTTGTTTTTGCAGGATAAATAATTAAGCCTTGAACTAGAAACCCCAGTTCTTGTATCAGCTGCAGCAACTCACGAGCCTCCACAATCCATTAACCAGGTACAAACTCTTTTATTAAATTTTATTGATTCAAACTTCCCCCTTTTCATTTGTTGTTAAATATTACTTCATTTACTTGTTTCTGCCTGAAGAAAAGAATATGATCAGCATTGTCTCTCCATCAAGGGAAACACTGCAGTTACCTGTTATCCTGCAACATGATTGGTTACCATCCCCTTCTTCTTGCCTCCTTTTATTTCCTATCGTTTGTAGTCTGCATCTGCACGGGCATTAGCCATTAGCTGCAGCCTGCAAATGTAATTACATTTACAGCATCAACAGCTCAACAGCTCAACAGCTCAAGTGCTTGCAACCTGCAGCCTCTGTTTTTCCCCCCTTCACTTTCTATTTTGTATTTTCTAAATTCTAATGTCTTAGATCTTTGTTCAACAGCTGAAGTGTCTAATGTCTAATATCTTTTTTCTTAGATTATTTGTTACAATGGATGCTACTGTTGGTGGTAGTAGTGGTGATGAAATTTAAAGTACTGCTGCGTATGATCCAAGTAAAGACCCAACCAGGAAGGCAAATCAAAAGACCCTAGCTGGAAGTATGGGTATTGACCTGATAAATCAGATAAGAACCTTGTTAGATGCATTATCTGTGGGAAAGATCTCAAATGTGGAATTAAAAGATTAAAGCAACATTTGGTGGGTGGCTATGGGGATATTGTTAAGTGCACCAAGACAACTGTAGCGATTGCTACAGAGATGAATGTAGTCCTTATGCGTAATAGAAAGAAAAGGATAGAAGAAATTTTGGATGACGTTGATGTTGATGTTGATGTTGATGTTGATATTGATGTTGATGTTGAGAGACACAAACAGAAGATGAAGGGCAAAGACAGTCTGGTAGGTCTCATTCTTCTACAACTACTAGGGTTATTCTTAGCTCTGGGACAGCTGCTAAGAGAAAGAAAGTTGTCAGCCACAAGTAAAGGGCCCCATGGATGCTAATGTTAGATAGATTCCTGAGCAAGTGGTTGCTGAGAGGCATCTTAAAGGTCCTACTCAGACTACTATAGAGAACCGGCTTAGATCAGCAGAAGAAAAAAAGAAAGCTGGTAATCACATTGTTGACTGGGTTTATTAGTGTGGTATTCCATTCAATGCTTTTAAGTCAAGGAGGTTTAAGGTGATGGTGGAATCTATTGCACAATATGGGTCAAGATATAAGCCCCAAGTTGGTGCCATTGTTAAAGACAACAAAGGAGAGAACTGAAGAGATGAATAAACAGGAAGAGTATTGGAAGCAGTATGAGTGCAATATTATGTTTGATGGGTAGACGAATAAAGAAGAAGACACGTAATTAATTTCCTCGATAACTGTCCAGAGGGGACTTATTTTATGGGTTTTGTTGATGCATCCAATGTGTCTGAAAACACAAATATGTTGTTTGAATTGATTGACAGCAAAGTTCAAGAAATTAGTGAGGACTATGCTGCGCAAAGTGTGTCAGATAATGCATCAAATTATAAATTAGTTAGTGCAATGCTGATGCAGAAGAGGACAAAGTTATAATGGACTCCTTTGTTGGTGTATGATGTCTTGTATTCCATCACAGTTTAATCCAGGGAGCACTGGTGCAGCGCCTCACTATATATTTTGTAGCAAGAGTTTCTTTCTCTGCAATGCAAGCAATACTGAGAGGTGTGAGGACGAGAGTTGTAGCCCTGTTCTCTATTAATAGTGAAGCAAGATCTCATATCACTGGGGATGAAGGCAACCTTGCTGAACCTCATAAAATCAATGTGCATCGTTTGTTCTGTTTTTCCATTATCTTCTGCATCGTTTTAGGGTTGCGTTTCTATATCCTTGTGCAGCCCATTGCATTGACCTAATGTTGGAGGACATAGGATTGTTGAAATCTTATAAGAACGTGATAAGTAAGGCAAAAAAAAATAACCAACTTCATCTACAGGCACACATGCCTTCTTGATGCAATGAAAACTAGACAAATGGGAGGGATCTTGTGAGGACAGTAGCTACTAGATTCGCAATTGCATTTCTAACACTTCAAAGCTTATTAAAACATAAGGATGACTTGAGGCATTTATTTATTTCTGATGCATGGATAGGTTCTAATTTGTTAAAGATAGAGGTCGGGAAGAAAGTGGTTGATAAGGTGTTTGCTACAGCATTTTGGAATGGTTTGGAAAATTTTCTTAGAGCTTCGCCACTTATTATTGTCTTGAGGATTGTGGATGCTGATGAGAGGCCTTCTATGCCTAAGGTTTATTTTTCCATGGAGGAGGCAAAAAAGAAAATACAAGAAAATTCTGGGAATAGAAAAAGGCCATACAAGAAAGTGTTAGATATTGTTAACAAGCATTGGGAGTATTAGATGGAGCGCCCTTTATATCGAGCAACACTATTTCTTAATCTTGACAAAAAAAAATTTGTTATAAGGAAAGTGATGATGGTGACTACAAAATTATCCAGACTCTACAAATAACATTTAATGAAGTCATTGCAAGACTAGTTCATGAACCATCTTTACAAGACGAGATAACTACTCAAGCTGGTTTATATAGATATTCTCGAGGCTCTTTTACCACGAATATAGAGATTATACAACGGGCAACCATGAGTCTTAGTAAATATATTGTTTAGTTGTTTTATTTGTACCTAGTAGCTACTTTGCATGATGTGGTAACAGGTGTGAGAACCAAGGGTGGCCTAAGGCTACGAGTTCCCTATCTCTATTGGGCTACACCAAGGGTCTACTCTAAGCCCTTATTTGTTTGCGCTTGTTATGAATGAGTTGACAAAAGACATACAAGGTGATGTCCCTTGGTGTATGCTTTTTAGCGGATGATATTGTTTTATTGGATAATACAAAATCAGGGCTCAATGCTAAATTAAAGCGATGAAGATCTGCATTGGAAACAAGAGGCCTTAAGATAAGCAGATCAAAGACAATATGTGATGTGTAACTTTAGGCACTCTACGACAGATAATAACGAGGTAACTATTAACGGAAGAGAAGTTAAGCAAAGTAACTATTTCAGATATTTGGGACTATTATTAATAAAGAAGGTGATATTGAGGATGATGTATCACATCGAATTAAAGTGGGATGGACAAAGTGGAGGAGTGCGTCTGGAGTCTTGTGAGACAAACACGTCTTGATAAAACTTAAGGGTAAATTCTATCGGACAATCGTGTGCCCCGGCTATGATGTACGGGTCAGAGTGTTGTGTCGTTAAGAAGTAGCATATTGATAAGCTAGGGCTAGTGGAAATGAGAATGCTACAATGGATGTGTGGGAAAACTATAAAGGATAAGGTTAAGAATGAACAAATTAGAACGGATCTTGGGGTTGCCTCAATTCTTGACAAGCTTCGAGAATGTCGTTTGAGGTGGTTCAGGCATATTCAACGAAGACTATCAGATGCACCGATAAGGAGTAACTTGATTCAGATAGAAGGATTCAAAAGAGCTAGAGAGGCCAAAAATGACCATAGGAGAGGTTGTGAGGAAAGACATGCACAAATTAAGCCTTGTCCCAATCAAGGTTTTGAATAGAGCATATTGAAGAGCTAGGATACAGGTAGCGAACCCATTTTAGCTGTGTTTCTACTTTGTTAGTAACTAATTAATCTGTCTCCTTTAACGCCTTATATTTTCTTACTTTGGCTTTACTTGGATCCATATAGCCGACCCCGTTAAGTTGGGATAAGGCTTTGTTGTTGTTGTTGTTGTTGTTGTTGTTATTGTTGTTACTTGGTGGAGTTCATTTGGAGGTCAAGCTTTTGAGCTTTCAAAGGTTACACAATGTATTCTAGGGCTTTGTTGCTCCTCTTCTGGTTACGAGCACAACTAGAGCACATTTGAGTTTGTAAGTAGTTTGTTATTACATCTATTTCATTTTTTAGACTTATTATTTTTGGAATAATGACTTTGTTTGTTGCTTTCTATTGTTTATGAATTCAAATTCTTACCAAGAAGAGGATAGGTTGAACTATCAACGTTTGAATGATCTAGTCTATGTTCAATACAATCGCCGCCTAGAAGAAAGGTTCCAACAAAGGCGTCTCAAGAACATAAACTATGATCCATCATTGCTTGATGAACTGGACCGGAGTAGTGAGTACATGGTTAGCCAGCTAGCGGATGATGTAGTCCATCCCAATGATGATCTCAAATGGGACGTTACTGATAAAGCAATAAGGGAAACAATGGAGGCCCCAACCGACCCAAGAGAGCTCAAGCATCAACCTTTAGAGGCAATATGTGCTGCACACAACATAGTAGAGGGAGGGCAATTAAGAAGTCATCAAGATCAGATGGAGAAGAAGATTTGGAAGAAGAGGAAAAGGAAGATGTGAATGATGATGAGGATGTTATAGATAACTTTGGTGAAAATGATTCTAATGGACAACAAGAGAAACTGCCAACTGTTGATTTGTTGGATGATTATGATTAAGTGATTTGAGTTTGGATTTTATTTATTATTCAAACTTTAAACTTGAACTTTGAACTTTGAACTTGGATGATTAGTTAAGTTTTCTTTTTTTATTTTGGTTGTTTTTGTGTTTTATATAATCATTTTCTATCAAACTTCATTGCTTTAGTAAGTCATTAATAGGTTAACAGGTTAGCCATCTAGCTTATCATTTGATCTTATGTTTCCGAATACATATCTCTAATTCCTATATATACCTTTTACTTTGTTCATGTTGCTCACTTGCTTTCAAGCTTTAGTCACAGGTCAGCCTTTTACATTTTATAACTTGATGTACATTCTCGATGTATAACTATACAAGTCAATAATTCATGTTGATTTTTGATGACTTGATATGGCTATGTTAAATTTTTATGATTTGATGTTGCTCAATGTTGATTTTATATGTTATAAGGTACATATTGTAAGTTTGTAGCATACTAAATAACTTCAGAAATTAGGGGAAAAACACACACACACATAGGCAACTTGACCACCATAGCAACGCCATAACGGGCAATTCATCGCCGAATCAATTAGCCACCCCTCCACCAACTTGGTATCGCCATGATGCGGTGACAACTATGCAACAAAGGGTAAAGGCATCTTGGGAGAGGCACCCAAAAAGAATTTCCAGCAATAGTGTTTCGAATGCCTAGGATTTTGACACTTTACCAGAGAATGCCCAAACAGAATTCTTTATGTGAGAGGGCAAGAACATGAGGATTATGACCAGTAGGATACCCAGGACAATGAGTTTGAGGACCATATTCCAGATGAAACCATATCTGATGAAGAGGTTGAGGAGGTTGATGCCTTTATGCTAGAGTTGTGAGACGCATGGTCTCACAACCTAAGGTCAATGATGATTAGCGCCGGATGTATTACCACCTGCCGCAAGGGTAAGAACTGCCGAGTTGCCATTGACAGTGGCAGTTGCATGAATGTGGTTAACCAGAGTGTTGTCACTCAAATGGGGCTCAAGCTAGAAGCACATCGAAACCTTATAAGCTTGCTTGGGTGGATCAATCTACTATCCTAGTCACATTGAGGTGTTTGGTTCCATTGCACTTTACAGGTTATGAAGACCGAGTGTAGTGTAATGCCTTAGAGATGAATATTGCTCACATCATCCTTGGTAGACCTTGGTTATATGACCGAGATGTGACTACGTATGGGAAGTTTAACACCTGCATAATTTAACATAATGGGAAGAAGATTAAACTGACCCCTAGCGCTCCCAAATAGGTAAATATCCAGGATTCAAAGGGAAGCACATCTAAATCAAAACCACAAAAAACACTCGACATAATAAGTTAGAAACAATTTGGCGAGTTATTCACTTCCTTGAGTGGAAATCTTCTGATCAATCGTTTAGATTACCTACTAAGAGATGATTTCTTTTCTAAAGGAAGCAAGTTTTGCATTCCTAGGACTTCACTCTGAGATTTGCTAATCTGGGATTGCATGCTGGTGGATTCGCCTATCATTTCAATCGAGATAAGACCATTACTCTCGTTGAGGACCATTTTACTGTCCCAGTCAAAAGAGAGATGTCGCTAGAGCTGTGAGTCAATATAGGACGTGCCAAATTGCTAAGCAGCAAAGCAGAATGCTGGCTTGTACACTCCCCTTCATGTGCCACACGATCCATGGCAAGACCTTAGCATGGATTTTGTGCTTGGTCTACCAAAGACTTCGAGAGGCCGGGACTCTATTTTTGTGGTTGAAGACAGCTTCTCGAAGATGGCACACTTCATTTCAAGCTCGAAAACTTTTGACGAGTCTGTCATTGCCAAGCTATTCTTTCAAGAGATTGCCAAGTATCATGGGTTATCAAAGACCATAGTGTCAAATAGGGATGTCAAGTTCACTAGTCATTTTTGGAGGACTTTGTGGCACATGATGGGTACCAAACTCCGTTTCTCTTCAGTTTTCCACCCTCAGACTGATGGTCAAACGAAGGTCATTAATATAAGTTTACTTGTTACATTATCTCATAGGTGAGCACCTTATTAGTTGGGATCAAGTTCTTACCCAAGCCGGAGTTGCGTATACCTTTCCAAGAACCGAACCACCTGACTTTCTCCCTTTCAGCTCTATTAGGTTACCAGCCCAGGACAACCATAGATTTTCCCCCTACTGTGTTTAGCTCTAGGACCACCTAGTCAGCCGAGTCCCTTACGCAGCACATACATGATTTGGATATAGAGATTAGATGCAAGATAGCATTAAGCAATGAACTATATAAATCTAGGGCATATGTACGGCAATGACTGCAAGAATTTAAAAGTGATATGGTGATAGTCAAGATTAGATAGCATCACTTTGTGAGAAGAAAATCGAGCAAGCTACATGCTTGTATTGCAGGCACTAGAGTTTACCACCGATATGGAAATCAGCAACATTTTCAATGTAGAGGATCCTGCTCCCTACCATGGTCTGCCTACTACTGCCTCTTTCTATCCAGATGATCTTGATGATTTTCCTTTTACCATTGATAACCTTGCTTCCCAGACTACCCCACTTTATACTACTCCACTAGCTATACCTCAGTTTTCTCCTAGAGTTGAAGAAGTTGAGGACATTCTTGATGAGAGAGTTGTGTCTATAAGCACTTGAGGTTCCAGAGAGTACTTAGTCAAGTGGCATGGCTGACCCGAGATTAACAGCACATGGAATACTAGCGAGGAGCTGCAAAAGCTCAACACGGACATTCTTGACTCTTACACGTGTCTTTATTCATTGGAGGTGAATTCCTCCAAACCGGAGAGAATTGACAAGGACATCATACCGGATGATCATGGATTTAGAGTATATCAGAGGAGGCATCACAGATCTCAGCCATCCTTTCCTTCTATATGGCTCGACGATGGACCCCACTTGCAGTAGATTATAGTATTAGCTCGTGTTTCTATTTTTTTTTTTTTATGGTACTTATTTCTCTTTATTACCATTTCTATTTCAGGATCTATTTATGATTATTTGTTTATGTATGTGAGGAGTGTTTTTTTTATTATTATTATTATTATTGTTCACCCCAACCCCTCCACGAGTTGGCTATTTCCCCTTTCTCTTATTATATATATATATATATATATATTTTTTGTTTCTTTTACAGGTAGTTATCATGATTTAAAGTATCTCCGATACCGATACGATACCCTCCGATACGTATCTTAAATTTAGCCTACCGATACAATACACACCGATACGATACATGAAATTTTTAAAATCTTTTTATATCGATATATATCCTATGATACATACTGATATGCATCAATACACCACCGATACACATCGATATGATACAATATGCATCGATACAACTCTATGGAAAATATAAAATCAAGGTGAAATGTACATTTCGGTATGTATCGGTATGTATATCGATCGGTACGTATCGGTATGTGCCAATACAGTGCGTTATGGTCATATAATGGCCAAGATGAATAATTTTTCTGAAAAACACGATTTTTTGAGAGGTTTTTGTTCTAAAGTTTCTGCCAGCCATATTTCTCTCTAACTAAAGTGGAAATCAAGGTTGGGAACAAGTATTTTACATTTATGGGACAACTACAAACCTTGAATTCTTAGTGTGATATCCTCAATTTAGTGTTTATGCATAATACATGTTATCAATAGATTTTTTTAACAAATTATTTATGCAAAAGTGTTTAAAAAAACGTTTCCTATCCATTTATATGTGTATCTTTAGCGTATCTTAGCGTATCTCCGATACGATACGATACCCTCTGATACGTATCTTAATTTTGGCCGACCGATACGGCGACCAATATCGATACTTTAATCCTTGGTAGTTATAACTACCCTTTGTAACCTCCCACACCGGCCCACGTTTTGGGCTTGTTCCCCCTTTCATTGCCTCTTTTGGCAAATCTGTAAACAATGTATTATCATGAAATGAAAAGAAAGGATTCCCTCCTCTCTCTCTCCAGAATTTTGTCCCCTTTCCCACTTATGTTACTGTTTTCTTCTCTCCCACCCCACAGCACTGTTCCCCTTTGTTCCCTTTATGTTTCTGCAGTTCAGTGACTCTAAAGGACATATCTATATTCATATTGAAACTTGTCATCAAGTAAAGCCTAAATCTGGTTGGTTTCTGATGACCTGATGCCCCCCCCCATCCCTGTCCCCCCTCCCTCATCCCAGCCTCTCCCTCTCTCAACTCTTCCGTCCGACATCCTTCTCACCCTTTTGATGATATTCTCCCTTCTAATTCCACTGCAACCCCCCATCTCCCCCCTCACCAAATCTTGGGCCTCCTGTCTTAATCCCAACTCCCCCTCCTCGAAAGCCAACCTCTCACTTCACTTTGGTCCTCCCACCCTACTTGGTGTCAAAAAAATTGGTCACTGCCCTGTGGAATTCCTTGACAATAAAATATCTAAATGGAGGTTCTACTTGGTCGGACACTTCCTTGGTAGCTGTCCTTCATTCCCCATTGTGGTATTTTATTGAAAAGCTTCAGATTCTCTGGACAGTCACCTGTTGGACAATGGTATCTTTCTTTTTAACTTCTCTTATGAACAAGATATGGTTAAGGCCTTAGAAGGGGGGCCCTTGGCAAATTGGCAACCGACCAATCTTCCTCCGCAGGTGGGATCGATACAACTTCACAAAATTGATTATAGCTCCATCCCCCTCTAGTTAGTCATCCCCAACCTCCTCTTCACTTCTGAAGCGAGAGGGCAAAGCATTATAGGCTCTGTGGCTGGTACTCCCCTCTTCACTAATATTAGAACAAGAAGAATGCAAAGACTTTCTTATGCAAGAATATGTGTGGAAGTTTCCGCAGACACCATCCCTCCTTCGGTGGTGATTATGGACGATGAAGGTCACTCATTTCACCAAGAAATCTCCTACAACTAGATCCTCCCTCACTGTATAACTTGCAAATGTTTTGGCCACCATTCTAAGTCTTGCAACAAGCTCTTGCCGCCCCCCTGAAGAGAGAATTGATATACCCTCCCCTGAAGAAAGATTGGAAACACCACACTCCGAATATTGTCTAGGAATCCCTTCCTCTATTATCGGCAATGTCTCTACCCACTTGCCTAATCCCAAGTCCAGACCCTTTTCTGGCCATTCCATTACCCTCCCCCCCCCACCACCGAGAACTCCTTATGCCCTCTCGTCAGCCGAGCCATGGTCGAAAGTGGAGCAGATGCTGGCAGCCATGTTTGTCTCACCCTCTAGCTTCTAGATCTCTCGTAGGCTAGAGAAATCACCACCTTGATCCATCCCTTGGACTGTCAGTCCTTGGCCAGGACTCCAGGCTTGACCATGTCGGTTCCTGTGCGCTCTCCCAATCCTATCCCTGGTGCTTCGAGCCACTCCCTATCCCCCTTTGTCCATTGTCCCTGACGTTTCCCCCTTCAGTTTCCCTTCCATCTTTTCAGCCTGCTGCATCTCATTCGCCCTCTAAAAATCCTATATTGAGTAAGGTTCCTCACCAACCCTCCTCCCTCCCTCCTCTTATACCCCTTCCTCCCCCGTTTGAAATTCCTAGACTGCCCCTTGCTAACTTGGGCCGCTTTAAGAAGATAAGCCCTTCTTCTCATCCTAAACCTTCCCAACTTCCAACCCTTTATAACTCTTCATTAGCCCATTCCACCTCTCAGCACATCATTCCTCTTTCCAATCGGCCCACCAATGCTCTTTCCAACAGGCCCACCATTCCTTTATACTCCACCCACTCCAACCAACCCATCTCTAATTCCTTGGACCACCTTCCTAACAGGCCCATCAGACCATCAGACCTCCCTGGGAGCTTCTCTCTCGCCCAAACCACACTTGCATTGCTCCTCTAACCCCAAGGCTGCTTCGACCTCTGCCACACTACGTCTTCACTAGCTTATTCGGTTATTGTGGCTAAAGCCCCCTGCGCCTCCTCTTCATCTTCAACAAAAAAATCATTCCGCGTCCACTACAACTTTCCCTGGTAACTTGTCTGCTTCGACTACCTCAACACCACGTCTTCACCAACAATCGTCTCCTACCACCTCTACGGCTTCTTCGGTTACTGCAACTCAACTCACCAACTCCTCTGCTATTCTTCATCAACTAAGACATCCTGCAGCGTCACTCGGTCTCTATATATCGCCCGCGATCGGTCAAGCCTTGGTTCCTCTTCAGATTGCTTCACTGCGTCTTCTCATGTTGTAAAGGAGGTTGCAGAGAGAGATAGGCCTGAAGTCCCCCATCATGTTGGCACTGTCTTTCTTTAGGATAAGGCAAAGAAAGGTGTGATTGATGCCAGAGATTTGAGAGGGATTAAGGAAGAAACTTTTTATAGCAAAGATTAGGTCATCCGAATAATGTGCTAATAGGAGGAAAAGAATCCCATACTGAACCCATTAGGGCCCGGGGCTTTGTTGGATTTGTGGAAGGGGATGGCGGCCAAAATCTTATCATCAGAAGGGATGGCAAGAAGGGAAGGGATTAGATGGGCAGGGACAAATTTGTTCAGCAGGTTAGGAGGAAGGAGGGAGAGGGAGGATGAAAGAGTCTCTCAAAGTGGGAAACATCTTCAGATTTAATCTCAGAGGGGGAAGATATGACAATTCCAATGGAGGAAATGAGAATGGGAATGGAGTTAGAGTTGATGTGGGCTTTGAGAGATTTGTGGAAGTATGCAGAGTTAGAGTCCCCAAGCTCAAGCCACTTGATTCTAGATTTCTGGCGGAGAAAGCTTTCTTCTTGAGCAGGAAGAGAGGAAAGCTCAGAGGAGATTGCTTTTTCCTCCTCAGCAAGGGGGACGTTGGAGAGATCGAGCTGAAGTTGGGCTTGGATGGAGTCAAGCTTCACTTGGTAGTCTTTGACTCTCTCAAAAATGTTGCCAAATGTGGAGCTGTTGCAGGACATCAAGGCAATTTTAACATTTTTGAGCTTTTTAGAGAAGGAAATGAGAAGGGAAGAGGAGACAGAAATTAGGGAAGCCTAGGAGTATCTGACAAAGGGGAGGAAATCAGCATGAAGGGTCCACATGTCAAAGAATTTGAATGGCTTAGGCCCAAAGGAGATGCTGGGCTGCACAAAGAGAGAAATAAGGGAGTGGTCAGAAAGTCCTAGATGATCAAAGTAGGCATAGGAGGAGGGAAAGGAACTGAAACAAGGCTCATTGACCAGAACCCTATCCGATTTGCAAGAAATCCGGTCAAGGCCAGTGCGTCGGTTGTGCCATGTGAATTTTGGGCCAGACCATCGAAGATCATTTATGTTGTTGTCATTGATACAATCATTAAAGGGATCAATAGAGGAAAGATCGATCGCCAACTCGGACCACATTAAAATGTCCCCTTAAGCCCCAAGGTGCGAGGCCAGCTATAGGGGAAAAGGCATGGATGTCATCCCAAAGGTAGAGCCTATCATGGGAGCAATTAAGGGCATAGATGATGGAGAAGAAAGAGTGGGGGGAGCCGACAGAGGAGGAGAAGGAAAAGTGAATAGTGGAGGAGATAGGGGAGACATGGAGAAGCCGAGGGTTCCAAAGGATTCAAATATGCCCGGATGGGGAGTGGTTGTAATTGGAGAAAAAAGACCAAGAGGGGGCAACCGAGGCTAAAATGTAGGAGACATTAGGCTCTTGGATCCTAGTTTCCAAGAGGCAGCAAAGGACCGCTTTGGAGGATTTGAGGTGGGAACGAAAGGCAACTTTTTTTGTAGGGGAATGGAGACACCTGACATTCCAAATTATCCATTGAATCATTTAGAATGTGGATAAAAGGCCATTGATAACTCGGATGAGTTGGAGCCGGAATTGGAGGAAGAAGCCTGGGACTTAGACTTGGCCTTGGATCTAGTCTTACGGTTGTATTCCCTGAGAGGTGAGGGAAGGAGGGTGGCATGGTTCAATCCAACCGATTTAGCCAAAGTGTAGGAGCGGATAGGCTTGGAATTCCTTAAAGAGGAGCCAAAAGCCACAGCGGGTAGAGGGGGAGGGATAGGGCTCAGAGAGCTAGGGCCAAAGGAGGGGAGGGAGGGAGGAAGACAGAGGGTGGGGAGGGCTGGGGGAGGTGGCATCAGTTGGAGTGGGGGGTGATTAGTCACATAAGATGGGGGAGGGATGGTGGGGGGGGCAGCCAAAATGTGGACACAAGGCAGCTGAGTTACCGACACTATAGGGGAGCTCACTGTAGGAGCACAATGTCAAATAACTTGGCATCAGGAACCCGAGAGCCAGTAAATGCATGAGTCGTAGCCAATTCATTGTTGATGGGGCCATCTTCCAACATAGAGGCTAATACTTGATTGTAGGCCTTTGATGGGACCATAGTCAAATCCGAGGGCGAGTGGATGCTGACGCCTTCCAAGGTGGTGGTGGAAGCAATGAGGGGGCCAGGCCGGGACGAGGAGGTCATGATGGAGATCAATTACGGCAGCTGTGTGGACAGTGAAGGATGGCCGGAAAGGCCATCTTCAAAGGCGGTGTTGAACGAGCCTAATGAGGTCTCCATGTAAGCGACGGGAGGAGCTAATGCAGAACTGGGGTTTTAAAAAAAAAAAAAAACCTATTTGGTTCGCTTAATGACCCACCCAAATAAACATAAGTTATAAAGGTGAATGACAGAGTTGTAAATAAACAGATTACTTATGAGCTACTTGTGAGGTGGGGCTTAAGGGGAATCAATAACTATTTGGTGGGGGTAAACTACAAAACAAAATAGAAGTATGGGAGATGGGGAATTAAAACAAATAGGAGGGTATAATAGGAAATCAGAATAAAAGGGAGTAAAAACACCAAACTCACTATTCTGTTTGGGGGTTGTCTTCAACCTCTAGACAGCCACACCAAAGAAACGAAAAGAGGAACTCCCTCGACCTCTGTCACAGTTAGGTTTGATCTTCCAGGTGTAGGGTCCCTACCCTCAAACCTTCCAAAAGCACGAAGGATCTCGCGAAAGAACCTACCACAAGAAATATTGAAGGACCTGAACCTGTACCTGGTGGTAAACAGAGCAACAAACCCTTATCCTTGTTCAGTCCTCTCAAAGGGTGATGTCCTCAGGACTAAGCATCCAGGGTTTAGTTCACTTATGGGTAGGAAATGTTAGCCCAGAAGTTTATGTGGAAAGGAGCTGTATCGATGGACATCGATCCACTCTTAAGGTGCTGCAACTGCTGCCCAGAAGTTTATGTGGAAAGGAGCTGTATCGAAAGAGACAGATCCACTCTTAAGGTGCCGCAACTCCTGCCCAGAATAGGGATTCAACCAGCAAGAGGAAAAGAAGACGAAGAAGGAGAAGAAGAAGAAACGCAGGCGAAGAAGGGAAGAAGGTCAGGGAAGGGAAAGGAGAAAAGCACAGCCATACATCACCCAAAATACTCTTCAATTTCAATCAATTCTTCAAATCTGCCCAATATTGTCCAGCGATAAGAGAAATACATCTTAATAATGGAAACTTGTCTAATAGGAAATAAACTAAAACTGGAAATCAAAATACTACTCCTAAGTATCTACTTCTAAGACAAAGTGAATCAAATATTACTAATAGCAACCACCAACCCTTGCCAGACCAGAATACCGGTTTGGGTTGGTGATGTCTTGGATTAGGTCTCCATAGTGGGTCAGTTCGGTCCAACCAAGCCAAGGCATCTACATCAGAAGCTCTCAGGAAGATCGCAGCTGCAGAGGATGAGGACAACAACAAAGAGGAAGGCGAGCTGGTAATGACGCCCTCAAAGGTGGTTGCAAACGTGGTAGCAGACGAAGTGAAGTGGACATCAGAGTTGGAGATGGCAGCATAGAGGTCCACAGTCGGAGGCGGTTAGAGAAGACCAAGGTTTGCACCCAAGGAATTACCATCCAAGGGTGAGTTGGGTAAAGGAGAAGGGGAAGCGAATAGGGTCGGGTTTGGGTTCGGGTTCGGGTTCGGGTTTGGGTTCGGGTTCAGACCAAGAGGGTGGAGGGCTGGGCCACTGTGTTGGGCTAAGGCTGAAGCAAGAGTTAAAGGGACTGGGCCATGGGGAAGGAGGTGAATGTAGTGGGCTTGGGCTAAAGGGTCAAGAGGGGGAGATGGGCTAGAAGAGAGGATGTAGTTGGATAAGGCAGGTGGGCCAGGAAGTGGGGTGGAAGGCTGGGCTAAGGAGGTAAAGGTGTTGGATAGGGCCGATATCATGGGGCCCTTGAAAGGTAGAGGGAGGGGTAATAGGGGAGGAGACTGAAGGTTGCAACGAGTTGTGGATAGAGAGTATAGAGCAGTAAGAGCAGAGGAAGAGAAGGCATGGGGCAAGGACAGCGGTGGAAGAGAAAGGACGGAAGAAGAGTCAGGGGAAGGAAGCAATGGACAGAGGAACAAGGTGGAGGAAGGAGCTCTTGAATCGAAAGACCCAAGGGCAAGACAGCTAGAGCCATCATCATCACAGCCATCTGAACCAATCTCAGAGGTGGAGCACATCAGGGGAGAAAACTTGTTTTGTCCAACGGTTTGAAGGATGTTATCTAGGGGATCTTGTAAGATTTGACCATCTTCGGGATTTGCCCCATCAGTCTTGGGATCCACACCCATAGAGTCATTCGGATAGCCCATACGGCTGCAATTACGGTTCCTTCACCGGAGTCGATGACGAGCTCTACGGTGATGAATTCTTTCTGTGTTGGATATGGGTAATTCCTCAATAGTATCTGAAGCATTCTTGGACTTGGCAGAGCAATGAGATGTTTGGTGACCCAATAGCTTACACTTCATGCAGTGGGGGGCATCCATTCATAGCTAACCGCCTGTTCAAAATATGCTCATCATCTTCATAGATGGCGACAAAGGATGGAGGAGTACGATTAGCAGATATTTCAACAAATACAGGCATACGAGATGCGGTCTATAGTCTTGGTGCGAAGGTCAGAATATAGAAATTTTCCAAGGATCGATCCAACTATGCTAAGACCTTTAGCGCACCAAAAGTAGAGAGGCAGCAAAGGGAGAGCAATCCAGATTGGTATTGTTTTAAGGTCAATCTTGCTGAGGGAGGTGAATTTGTCCCATTTCCTGAGAAAGATTAGCTTCTTCCAACTTGCCAGGTCCCAGCTGCAAGAGCGGTTTGCTCGTCCGAGATATGTGAGAAATCAAACACGAACAGTCCATTTTCCAGCATAAAGGTGGAGAGCCGCCCTTTGATCCACCATTGTTTTGTCAAAGATGATTTCACAATGTGGAAAGGAGGCGACTGCCTAGAAAGTGACTAATGAGGCAGTTTGCCCATTTTGAAACTTCTGAAACAAGAGCGCCCGAGGGGCATATACCAACAGAGAGATCGTTGATGATAGAGGGAGGGATGAAGTGAAGAGTATGGCCCACCTGAAGGGAAAGGGAAGAAGGACAAGGGAAGGACAAGGGGAGAGGGAGGGAGCAACGGCGATGATGTTCCAGGGGATAGGAGTGGAGGGGGAGGAGGGCTGGAGAGAATATAAGGAGGAACAGGAATGCTCGAGGGAGCCAAGAGGGGGGAGAGGGGAGAGGGGAGGGGGAGGTGGACGTCGCCGGCAGGGTAAACCCCACCGAAGGCCGTTGGGAGGGGTTCAGTCATAAATTATTATCACTTAATCTGCTGCTTCTTAATAATCTCTCTAATACGGGGCCGGTGGGCCCCAGGAGGTCGTCCTTGGGAGCAGAAGCAAACCATCAAGTACCAGTCCCCCAACTTGAAGAAACAAAGGAGTGTTGAGCGAACTTTTTCTGTGAATCAGGCAGGATTTCGGTTACAAGCTTCTGGACTTTAGGAGCAGCGGTAGTTGCAGGTTCAGTTTTGTTGCAGGTGTTACTCCACATTACAGAGAAGAAGAGGGATGGTTAGAGATATCAAAGTTTGATAGGACTTGGTTGCAGAAAACGAGAAGAGGTAAGAGGAGAATGGAAGAAATAAAGTGAGAGAGAGATTGATATTGCAGGGAAGAAGGGGGAAGGGGATTCTCGTAAGGAAGAAGGAGAGAATAAGAAAGACAGGGAGGAAGGAGTCTTGTAGGGGGAGAGAGAGCAGCCACTAGGGCAGTTCTCAAGTCAATCAATTATTTTTCAGTAATCCCTTCTATAACTTGAGTTACATGCCTTATTTATAATAATCTAAAATTAAAGCTTCCAACTTAAAGTCAAAGACTAAAACAGAAATAAAATTCCTAAATCTAGACTAATAGAAATAGAAATAAAGGACTCAAATTGGAAACTTGTTACCTATCTAGAAACTACCTAAAATAAAAGATTGTGTTCAGATGAAGGCGTTAGACTCAATCAGCGATAGGATCGATAGGGGTAGTTATGTCCTATCGATACATGTTTTCTATATTAGGGCTGACTAGCAGAGTTCAGGGGTATTTTTGTACCTGTTTATCTGTTTTTGATATATAAATATTAAGGTCTAACCTACGGCAGCCCATTTTGGTCTAATCGCAGGTTATTACCTCACTTGGGAGAATCTTGATCTCGCCTCTCTCTCTTCTTTTCTTCTTCTCTTTCTCTTTCTCTGGTTTGGTTACAGGTTTCTGGGATTGTAACATGGTATCAGAGCCTCTGTGATCAAACCTTGGTTTTTCAGATTCACTCTCTGCTGATCTCGTTTTTCCACTGAACCCTTCTGGTGTGCAGCCACCCATTGCTGCATTTACTATGGATTAAATCACAGGGAGTGATTTATTTTATTTATGGATCGTCCCTTGTTGCAATGGTCGTAGTGAGTCTTTTTATTGTTCTCTCTACAACCCTACTTGTTCTCTTTTTTTCGTTACTCATGGCTGAGACCAAATCTACTACCCCTGTGACTACATCTGCTTCGGATAATGTGAATGTCCAGATTACCTCAATTAAGCTCAAAGGAAGTTCGAATTACCTACTTTGGGCTCAATCTATGAAGGTTTATCTTATGGTTAAAGATAAACTTCAGTATACTACCTCTGATCCTCCACTATCGTTTGATAAAAGTTATAATGAATGGATGAAGGAAAATTCTTTTATCTTAATCTTGTTGTGGAATAGTATGGAACCAGATGTTGCTACCAATACTATGTTCCACACTACTGCAAAAGGTGTATGAAATGATTTGAAGGAAACATATTCTCAGGAAAAGAATATGACTCGTATCTATGATATCTATGAGAATTGTTCTAGTTTCGCCAGTCTGACAAGTCTCTTCCAGAGTATTATAGTGCTTTAGGGGAATGATTAAAGAACACAATGTCTTCCAGCCCTTGACCACAAATATTGATAAATTGAAGGCTCAGCGTAATGAATTTTTGGTCTCTAAATTTCTGACTGGTTTGAATAATGGCTTGAAGGTAGTGAAGGGTCATCTACTTGCCGGCAATATTGTCCCTACACTGAATGACACTTATTCACGACTACAGCATATTACATCTTCCACTAAACCTGATCAGTCTTCCAAAGACAATTCAGCCTTCCTTGCCAACCATGGACGTGGTCGCGGTTGTGGGGGAGGTCATGGGTCTGCTGGTTGAGGTTTTAGTGGACAGCAGGCTAATCGGTCTTCTCACCAATGCACTTATTGTGGGAAGTCCAACCATACTATAGAGACTTATTGGGCAAAGCATGGCAAGTCAGAGTGGGCAACCCAGTTAGCCAATTATGCAGTGTCAGACGATGGTACTAACATAGTGTCTCCCACTGATACTAAACCGAGAACTTCCTCAGGAGATTTGTCTACTAGTCTATGTGATGACATTAATCAATTATTCAAGCGCTTGCAGACTCTTAACGCATCCTCTAATACATCCAACAGTGTGTCTACATCCTCTGCTACCTTGGCTCATGTAAGTACCTCAGCCCTTCTTGCCACTACTTCTACCCCTTGGATTATTAATTCAGGTGCCTCTGCTTATATGACTAGTAAGTCATCCCTATTTAAGTCTTTTTCTCCTAGTACCAACTCTACATCTGTTATTCTTGCAAACGATGCTTCAACACCGGTTTTAGGTCATGGTATTATCTCACCTACATTCACTCTATTTGTCGTTTGTGTTACATATTCCCCAATTTCTATTAAATCTCCTCTCTGTAAGTCAGTTAACCAGGTCATTAAATTGCTCAATAACTTTTCCTTCTTATTGTGTTTTTCAGGATCTTCACATGAGGAAGACGATTGGTGGAAATTATCTCAACTGTGGCACTCCTGCTTCTTATGCTACTGCTACTGCTACTGCTACTGCTGTTGGGGATGTGACTCCTTTCCAATGGCACTGTTGTTTAGGGCACTTGTCTTTGTCTAGGTTGAAAATTTTATTTCCTAGTTTGAAGTCTGTGCTTAATTTAGAGTGTGAAGCCTGTGAGTTGGGAAAGCATCACCGTATGTCCTTCCCATCTCGCTCTGTGTTTCAAAGTCCGTCTTTATTTTCTTAAGTCTATTCTGATGTTTGGGGTCCTTACAAAGTCAGCAATAGATTTGGATTTCGATATTTTGTGACCTTTATGGATAATCATTCTCGTCTTACATAGTTGTATCTGTTAAAGGATCGATCTGAGTTTTTATCTGTATTTCAAAATTTTTATAATGAAACAAAAACTCAGTTTGGCATTTTAATTAAGATTTTTCGATTTTATGATGCTTTAGAGTATGCCCAAAATGATTTTTTTTTTTTGTGCTAACCATGGGATGATACACCAAACTAGTTGTGCTTATACCCCATAGCAAAATGGGGTAGCCGAGCGCAAAAATTGGCATCTTCTCGAGGTAGCTCGAGCTATTATGATACATATGCATGTTTAAAAAAAAATTTGTTGTGATGGGGTTTTAACTGCATGTCATTTGATTAATCGCATGCCTTCCTCAGTTCTTTCTGATCGGTCTCCCTTTTCTATTATGTTCCCTAATCTGCCAAGTTTTCCTGTTCCTCCTCGTGTCTTTGGTTGTGTATGTTTTGTTCATAATTTACATACACAGACAAATAAATTATCTCCTTGGTCCACTAAGTGCACTTTTTTGGGTTATTCACATACTCAGGAAGGGTACAAGTGCTATAATCCTGTTATTCTGACAATTTGTTAGTGTCGATGTGTCCTTTTTTTAAGGCACATCATTTTTTTCTCCTCAAGCATCCCAATCTGGGATGGAGTGGAACTCTCCAACTCCACCCATTCCGTCTCTCATTCCTTTTCCTGACGTTTCTAGTGCCAGCGACACACCTCCCTACAGGCTTATCAGTGCAAGAAGAAGCTTGGACAGCCTAGTGCTGATACCAATACTCCAAATGATTCGCTCCCTCCATTGCCGCCTTCCTCTAGTGAAGCTCCTATCCCTCCTATGACTAATGACTTACCAATCGCTCAACGTAAAGGTACATGCTCCTGCACACAAAAATCTATCATTGTGTATCCTATTGATAACTTTGTTTCCCTGTCTCATCTCCCATCGACCATCCATGGTCTTGCCTTGTCTCTTTCTACTAACACCATTCCCCGATCTCATATTGACGTCTTGCATTTTCTGGATGGAAAGCTACCATGGATGTCGAAATGGATGCTCTCTTGATTCGTGCTACCTAGAGTCTAGTAGATTTACCTCCGGGTAAGGACTTGGTGAAGTGTCGCCGGTTTTACACTATTAAGTATCACTATGACGGCTCTGTTGAGCAGTTGAAAGCCCGTCTGGTTGCCAAAGGGTATACTCAAACATATGGGGTTGATTATTTTGAGACCTCCCCGGTTGCTAGGCTAAACTCTGTTCGCCTACTTATTTCTCTTGCTGACAACTTTGATTGGCCTTTGATTCAGTTGACATCAAGAATGCCTTTTTTGTATGGTGATCTACAGGAAGAGGTATATATGAGCAACCTCCTGGTTATGTTGCTCAGGGGGAGAATAGAGGCCGTGTGTGTCGTTTACACAAGGCTATCTATGGCCTTAAACAGTCCCTTCGGGCATAGTTTGACAAGTTAAGTACTACCATACTAACTTGTGAATTTTCTCAATGTTATTCTGATCACTCTGTTTTTGTTCGTCGCAGAGGTAATAAGCTGGTTGTGTTGATTGTTTATGTGGATGATATTATTCTTACTGGCAATGATGAGTATGAATTTCTGAAGTGAAGAACTACCTACAGCAGCACTTTCAGATCAAGGACTTAAGTCAGCTTCACTATTTCCTCGGGATTGAAGTGATTCGATGTAAGAAGGGGATCAGTTTATCTCAAAGGGTTTGGTCGATCCATCGTAGTGCTACTACATCACTCTCCAAACCTGCAAATTTGAGTTTCACGAAGTGCGGATCTGATTGTTCCTACTGAGGGATAAACTCAACCTATGTTTGGCCTCAATCCAGCCCTTGGATTAAAAGAAATTTCAGTTTTACTATTTTCTGAAAATTCTATCTCAGATTTGAATTTCTCTAATTACTCTGAAACTATCCAACTGTTCTTTCTCGTCTTCTGAAGGGTGTTATGGATTGAATCCTAGAGTTCGACCTTCATCTGAGAATATTGACTATGCTGTTGACTTTGGGTTGACTTTGGTAATTCAACTCTGTTCTTTAGATCCTATGGCGAGATTACGTCCTATTGATTGTTACAGGTCTAGTCTTGCATTACCTCATTTCCATATCTTATTCTAGGAATTTTGTCAATAAAGCATAGACACTAACTTGCTATAGTACCAAAGGCTCCGGAACTTGTGAATTAATAAAATTAAAAAGCAAATTTTAAGTATTGAATCACTAGAAAATGTTCATTGACAGGAATGTTGCACAGAAATTCCTTGCTGGAGTTAAAAACCCGACATTGTGATAATGAGAGTGATTCTGAAAACCACCAAGTTCAGTATCCCCCCTGTGTATGTTGGTCTCAGGCATAGTCTTTGTCACAACCTGCAAAGTGCAAAGCAACAAAATGAGAACAAAACACACTAGAAAATTTCAATTTGCTGCAGGAGATCCATGAGCTTTACCTTGAAAACAGCGGGTTCATTCATATCATTCCATATTCCATCAACACCATTAGATATGAATTCCTTCACTAACTTGCCCCACCACAACCGAGTTTTTTCTTGTGTAAAATCAGGAAAAACACAAGGCCCAGGCCAAACCTCCCCTAAAGAATGGACAGGTAAGTTTAACGCACTTAAGAATAAGAATCCACCACCAAAGTAGATGCTACAGAGAACTTACCAATAAATGGTGTTTCGTCTGCTTTTTGAATCCAGACATCATTTTCAGATCCACTATCATAAACAAAATAACCCTCTTCATGTTTAATACCAGGGTCAAGCATCCATATTGCTTTGAAACCATTACGATGAAGGTCATTCACCAAGGATTTTGGATCAGGGAAGCGCTCCTGTAAAGAAATTCCAATAAATGAACTATTGTGGATGTATAAGACTATCTCCATTGGATATCAACCAAGAACCACTGTTGAATGCCATTTTCATGATATAAAAAAGTTTTTTTGATATACCAGGAAAAGTAATGTACATCATATAGATAAATGTTTAGAATGAAGAAGCATGAATAATAAGTAAACATGTGGATAAGAAGATAGGACATATATACTACAATTACCAAGATGACCATAGTCCTTTGGACTCTATTAATCATCAGGATCAATTGAACTGCTGATCTAACAACAGAAGTAACAAGCCAATTGTAGGAACCCTAACCTGCAACCCACTAAAACTGTCAATAACTACAATTCAATCTGATTTCTCTACATTTGAAAGAGTCCATTCTTTGTGGAACCATATGAACAGAAGGGATTATCCAACAAGAAAAGGGTAAGCCCCATATGTCAGTGGGTTATTTGGATGACACAAGCCACCAAATTAGACATGTAGCCTTCCGAAGGTCCCCATCAAACCAATGGGTCAAAATTCCAAACCATCTTGTCAATGTGACAAAAAAGTAGCATTCATACACATTCCTACAATAGGCACATAGGAATTCATTTTATTATACAAAAATAGTTGTGTGTCCTCTCTGTCCTCTGTGTCTATTCCCCATACCTGGTAGGAAGCAAGTTCAGATTCACAATGGCAGGCAGCTATGGTTGAGGAGATGCAAGCTCTAAGGAAGAATGGCATATGGGATCTAGTGTGTCTTCCCTCATGGAAGAAGATTGTTGGTTGTAAGTGGGTCTTCACAGTTAAGCAAGAGGCTGATGGTATAGTGTTTCCTTACAAGGCTTGACTTGTTATCTAAGGAGAATCCGGTCGATATATGCATTGTTCCTAATTGTGAGGTGACCGCGACAGAATTGGAGTCTACTACCATCTGCAATAAAGATTCTGGCCTCGACCAACGCAGGATTATGGAACAGAGGTTGACTAGAGAAGTCTCTGCATCAGCCTACTTTAAGGAACGTGACATGGCACAGGCACATCACAAGGAGTTAGCTATCTCCCTAAATGCTCCTATAAATGCTGCCAATAAGCTATCCGTGGACAACTATTCAAAAAGAGGCATGTCTCGATGAAATTTGCCCTTTCTTTTGGAACAAACAACTCCCTACTGCAAAGAGATGGCTGGGAACAACCAAAGAAAATTTCTCTTCCAGCACAGCGAGCTCAAGTTCCCCTTGATTTACATAAAAAAACAAATGGAGATAGGGGTTAAGGAAGAAGCCAAAAAGGATGGTGGGAGTTCGGCTATCACCAGGTCTTGATGAAATTTTTTCCTCGACTATCTGGGGGCTAAACTCTCTTGAGAAGCAAAGAGGAGTGAAGAATAAGCTAGTTGAAAAATAAATTGTGCATTCTTATGGAAACAAAGGTGAAAGAGGAAAATCTAACTAATGTCTTGTCTTCAATTAAACAAGGGTGGACCTTTTGTAAAAATTTTCAAAGGGAGACTCCCACTCGCGTTTGGGTGGGATGGGATGATTCTCATCTTCAAGTGGTGGAGGTTAACCAGTATGCTGGGAGCCACAGTGGAGCTAAGAAAGGGGAGAGGACTCATTAAAAAATAGTCTGAAGCAGTCACCACAGGCATGGTTTAATATGTTTGTGTTCTTATCACCTTGGTAGTTAATCATGATTGGCCACTCTTTCAACTTGATATCATAAAAGCTTTCCTATATGGTTACTTATGCAATGAAGTATATATGGAGCAACCTCCAAGGTATGTTTCTCAAGGGGAGAATCCACAAAAAGTTTGTTGCCTTTGCAAGGAAATATATGGTTTGAAGCAGTCACCACAAGCCTGGTTTAATAAGTTTAGCAAAGTTGTATCTGGCTGTGGATTCTTGTAGTGCCATTCTGATCATTTTCCATTTGTTCATCGTCAAGACTTCCAGATAATTATACCGGTATGATATCACTATTTCTACAATTTCCCATCTAATATGGAAGATGTAAAAGCCTACATTTCAGATGAATGAAGTGGGGGTTCTCCAGTATTTTCTGGGAATTGAAGTTGTTCGTAAAAAAAAAAAAGTAACAGTTTATCTGAAAGAAAATATGTTATTGACCTTTTAACTAAAACTGGAATGTTGAGTTGTAAGCTTGTTGATATACCTATGGATCCCCATCAAAAGCTTGGGACTAGTGACAAGAAGGAATTTGTAGATAAACATCAAAACTGATGATGGTTGGTAAAATCATGTATCTAACCATGACCAAACCAGATATTTCGATAGTTGTTGATTTTATCTGTCAATTCACGGAGTAACTTGGCAGTCTCATTATGAGGAAGTGTGTCATAGTCTCAAGTACCTTAAGGGTGTTCCAAGAAAGGAACTTATTTACAAACATCATGGCCATACCATAGTCGTCAAGGCATCGCCTAAGCTCCGCCTTGGCGTCCAAGTGGTTTGCATGGGGCTTAGGCGACTATCGCCTTATTACACTATATGTCGCCTTATAGTTTTTCATCAAAAAAAGAAAAAAGCAAACCTGCACTTAACATCCAGCATGATAATGACTCTACATAAGTATATTAAGCAGGCACTTTTCATAATAGAGAAAGTAGAAAGATTTAAAAGAAGAAAGGAACAATAGTGCCGAAGAAGACCATCATGGGTACTACAACAAAAAGTTAGAAACAACTAGAGAAAATACCTGGTCAAAAGTAAAACAACGAAAACCATCCATGTAGTCAATATCCATCCATATAACATCACAAGGTATACCCTTCTCTCTAAATGTCCTGGCAATCTGCAAGTGAAAAATGAAGTCAAGATAGAGATACATCTAAACATGCAAATGAAATAAATGAACCATTAAAGTGAAGCATAGAAATGTACAAAGAAGCATTTTACAACCAAAAAAATACAGTACTATACTGCTTTTGCAACTACTAATAATAACAATAATAATAATAACTAAGAATAATAACAATAACCAATAATAATAATTACGTTTAACCAAAGATGCCCTCCTTGTGGAATCTAAACAAGGACCACATAGGTAGTTTTTGGCCTAATAACAACTTTTTCACCAAAAATAAAAAATAAATAAAAACAATAGAAAGAAGTAAACAATAAAGTTAATAATTTGGGTCTAATGCCTTGTAGTTGTATCTGAATCGAAACATCTCAGAACAGTGGTTAGAATTTAAGGAGAGAGAAGAGAGTGCAGGCCTTGGTGCAAAGGTAAGGTTTCTCCATTGTGACCTAGTGGTCGTGGGTTCGAGTTGGGAAACATCCTCTTAGGGAAGTAGGGGTAAGGTTGAGACAGAAAGCTAGAATTAAATTGTTGGATCTAAGAGACACAAATTTGGCCTAGGTCTATGAAGCAAGAACCAACACCAATTCCATGCCTATGTGATGCGGATCCGAGTTCCAAGAATAGGAATCGGATCGCTTAAGGGCCCACCAGGATGCTCAATAAACAGTAGCAATAACCAACGGCAGATTCGTAATTAAGTAGAGCTTCAACTAGATGGCAAAACTGTAATTAAACTCAAGTTTCAAAGAGAATGGCAATTCAATAAATACATAGGAATTTCAAATAGTGGCAAACTTGTAATTTGTGAGTATTTAGAACCCCTTTAGAATTAGATGATTGGCTTAGGACACAAAGGGAATTAAATCAAAAGGAGAAAGTTGATTCTGAAAAAAGTAAAACAGATG
This sequence comes from Macadamia integrifolia, assembly GCF_013358625.1. Lineage (NCBI taxonomy): Eukaryota > Viridiplantae > Streptophyta > Magnoliopsida > Proteales > Proteaceae > Macadamia > Macadamia integrifolia. The sequence goes on from NW_024870594.1 coordinate 150,122, forward strand.
AGGGGTAAACTGGAATGATAAACTCAAATCAGGACTTTATTATAATATCAAGAAATATAGGACTTAAATGTAAAAAAGAAGACCTTTGCTTCTTCCTCACGATAAACAGAACCAGGGTAAAGGAGAACCCAGAAATCGATCCAGCCGCCTTTCCAAGGTTCCAACCCTCACAAAAATCTAGGAACAGGGTCATTTTCCCCAACCATGGTGAATTTAAGCTTCCAATCTTCAAACAGAGGAGCTGAAGCATTAACTACGCTGCTACAGTCAAGACTAGCGCAATTTGCAAAACCATATCTGGTTTTGAGTCGATTCCTCACAGCAGATCCAAGCTTTGGAGTTAATATTATAGGGTGTGAGTCACCTTCAAGGTAGCACCCTTCGACCTAAATCTCAAAGTCAACCGGTAAGAGACGGGTTCAACAAGCTTCCCTTTAGTGCTTGGTGTTACCGTCCGGCAGAGAAGAACAGTAACCAGCAGTTGTAAACAGGGAAACAAAGAAGAAACTAATGGAGATGAAGAAGAACTAAAGAGGAAAATAGGAGAGGGAAAAGAAGAGATTAGAAGATTTCAGAGAAAAAAACTTCAAAGTGGGAGAACAAGCTTCACGGCAGCCATACCATTCACTCCAAAATTCAATTCTTCAAAAACCGAGTTTCCCTAGTGGATTACAAGGCTATAAAAAAGAAAATCAAAGCATAAATTGAAAACAGAGTAAAAATGGAAACTAACCTACATAGCAACTAAAATAAAAATCAAATTTAAATAAAAGACTGTCAATCTAATTTCTAACCAATAAAGGAAAGTAAATAAAAAACCCCAAATCAAAGAGATCCCTTCCATCACCTAACTGCATCACTATGCTTATTGCTCCAGATGCCACCCAGGTTCAAAATGTCATGAGATTAAATTAGTGGCCATTGACTATTTCAGGAATTTTCTCAATCCTAACTTAAGATAGACTTCCCCCATCCCAGAAGGTCTCATCAATAAATTTATTCCTAGCAACCTGGTCAGTATGCTTGAAGCTATTCTATGGATGATGAAGTCAGGTCTACCATTCTCTCCCACAGATCAAACAAAGCTCCTAATCCAGACGCTTTGAGTATGGGATTCTTCTCCTCCACGTTGGATATCAATAAAGATAATTTAATCAAATCAGTTAAGAGTTTTTTCTATAATCCTAGCCAGATCAAAGGGATTAGTTATACATTCCTTTGTCTCATCCCTAAGAAAGAGGGTGCAGAGTCTATAAATGAATTCACACCCATCTCTTTATGCAATTTTTTGTATAAATTCATTGCCAAGATTCTCACTAACAGACTCAAGCTTGTGATTGATCCTCTTGTGAACAAAAAACAGTCGGCCTTCATTCCAGGTAGAAGCATCAGTGATAACATTCTCCTATCTAATGAGAGTTTGACAGGAAATCCCATCTTAGATGGGTTTTCCAGTGGTGTTCGTCAACTGGATATTCCAATGCATTGCTACCACTCACTTCTCAGCTTTGGTCAATGGCAGTGGGGCATGTTATTTCTCTCCATTTGGTGAGGATTCATCAAGGGTGCCCCCTATTGCCTTATATCTTCACCTTGGCTATGGAAGTTCTCTCTAGAAGCATCCAATTTTCACTGATTAACAACTCATTTCCCCTATTCCAAAGTGTAAGGCCATCAAGCTTACTCACTTTGCTTTTGTAGATGATTTGATGATTTTCTCAAAAGCCAACGGTAATTCCTTGGAGTCTATTATGCATTGTTTGGAGCTCTTCAAATCTATGTTTGGGTTTCACATCAATCTAGATAAATCTCTCATTTTTCTGGCGAGGTTTCCGAGTCTATCAAGGCCTCTCTTTTTGAAAAGACTAGGTTCTCCATTGCTACCTCCCTAGGCAAGTTTACCTGCTCATCACTGTACTCCTATGCTTGACCTTATTAGAAAGCGTCCCCAACTATGGAAAGCAAAACTCTTATCTTATGCAAGCTGATTGGAGCTTATTAGATCAGTCCTCTAGTCCTCTTACATTTATTAGTCAGCATTTATGAGTTGTCTAAGTCCGTTATATCCAAGGTGGAATCTGTTTTAGCTACTTTTCTTTAGAAAGGTTCTGAATGCCCCAGATTCCTTTGCCTCTAAGTTGGTTTGCTATTTGTCTCCAAGAAACTGAAGGTGTCATGAGTTTGAGGCATATTAAAGATGTCAATTCTACGGGTATTATCAAGCTGATCTTGAAGCTAGACCCTGCAATGGAAGGAGCAGCCTCGTGCACTGGATAAGCCCTGCTTTCTAGAAAAAAGAGAGGAGATGAGAGAAGAGAAAGTAGAGAAAAGGAGATCCATTGGGGAAAAATTTTACCCTCCTCAACTTCACTCTTTGTGGATGACCTCATGATCTTCTCGAATGCCGACCCCACTTCCATCTCTTCCATCATCTCCTCCCTCCACCTCTTTGAGCTTCTCTTTGGCCTCTGTATAAATCTCCTTAAATCCAATCTCTGTTTTCCGAAGTCTCTGATTCCTACGAAGCCCACCTCCATGAAATCACTGGCTTCACCAATGGTTTCCTCCTAGTCAAATACTTGTGTCTTCCACTTATCTTTTCCAAGCTTTCTACCCATCCCTGCTCCCCTATGCTGGACCAAATGAGGAAAAGGCTTCAACCCTGGAACGGAAAGCTCCTCTCTTATGTTGGTCTCCTGGTTCTTATCAAGTCTGTTCTTCAACCCATGTATCTTTATTGGACAGACATCTTTGTCCTTCCTACTGTATCTCCAAATCCATTGAGAACCTCCTCTACTCCTTCCTCTGGAAAGGTACAGACTCCTCCAAACTCCCCTACCCTTTGAGTTGGGCAAAAGTTTGCCTACCTAAATTTGAAGGAGGTCTGGGTCTGAGAAAAATCAAAGATGTCAATACTATGGGAATCCTCGAGCTCATTACAAAGACTGCTTCCAAACACAGCTATATATGGGCCTATTGGGTCTAATCCTTCCCCCTAAAAAATGATTCCCTCTGGACTGCTTCCACCCCCCTTTGACTCTTCTTAGATCAAGCGTAAAATCCTTTCCTCTAGATCTATTGCTTTAGGAGTTATTTCCTGCATCATTGGCAATGGATCCTCGACCTCTCTCTGGTTGGACCCCAGGCACCCCTCTTGCATCCTCTCCATGATCACCAATAGGATTATCTACTCTCCGACCTGAGTAGATCTTCTAAGGTTGCCTCTATTATCAGTCAAGGTGATTGGTCTTCCTTTGACAAGAAGAAAATGAAAAAAGGCCCCTCCCTGGGCCTAATGGTTTTAGCATGGGGTTCTTTTCCTCTTATTGGCATATCATTCGCTCAGACCTTATCAATGCCATTAGAAGCTTCTTCTTCTGCCCCTCTCAGATCAAAGGTGTTAATCACAATTTTGTGTCTCATCCCCAAGAATGAGGGCGCCATCTCTATGCCTGACTTTTGTCTCATCTCCCTCTACAATCTCCTTTATAAATTCATTTCCAAAATCCTAGCTGGATTCAGCATGTCATTGATTCTCTTGTCAGTGCAAACTAATCAGCCTTTATTGTTGGTAGAAGCATTGTTGACAACACCATCCTTTGTCATGAGATTCTCCATAGGTTTGATGGGAAATCCCACTCCCCTGCTGCCCTTCTCAAAATCGACATCCACAAAGCTTCTAATTCCATTCATTGGGATTTTATATCCTCTGTTCTCACCTAAATGTCCTTTCCTCCTAAGTTCATCAACTGGATCTCCTGCATTTCCTCCCCCCTCTTCTCTGTGCTTGTTAACGGAAGTCCTTCCGGGTCCCCTCCTCTGTAGGCATCAGACAAGGTCACCCTCTTTCACCTTTCCTCTTCTCTCTGGCTCTTGAGGTTCTCTCTAGATCCATCCTATCCTCCATTGATCTCCATCTCATTTCCCCTATCCCTAAACGCAAATCCCTTATGCTTACCCACCTCGCCTTTGCCAACAATCTCATTATCTTCTCCAAGGCTAATCAATCTTCTATCTCCTCTATCATGTCCTCTCTTTACATCTTCCAAACCCTTTCGGGCCTCCGTATCAATCTCCTCAAATCTACCCTCTTCCTTATGGGCATCTCCCCCTCTGACCAAGCTAGGTTTCTCCTTCTTACTGGCTTCTCCCAGGGTTCTCTCCCAGTCTAGTACCTATGTCTTCCTCTCATTTCTTCTAGGCTCTTCTCTCATCATTGCTCCCCCCTGATTCACCAAATTCGGAAAAGGCTCCAGCTTTTGAAAGGAAAGCTCCTATCCTCATAGGTCGTCTTGTCCTCATTAGATTGGTCCTCTAATATTTATATCTCTACTGGACCGGAGTCTTCTCCCTCCCCTCGTCCACTTCCAAAACCATCAACACCCTCCTCTCTTCCTTCCTCTGTAAAGGTGTTGACTCCTCCCGCTTCCTCAGGCCTGTTTGTTGGGACAAAGTCTATCTTCCCAAATCTGATAGTGGTCTTGGCCTTCGTAGAATCCCGGATTTCATCTTCGCTTCCATCCTTAAGCGCTCATTTGGAAGATCGCCACCAAGCATATAAGCATCTAGGTATCATGGGTCTATTCCCACCCCCTCAATCAAGGCTCCCATTGGACTGCCTCCCCCTCCCATGATTCCTTTTGGATTTGGTGGGTGTTGCTGCCAAAAAAACCCCGCGAGTTGGTCCTGCACAAGCACAGACGGCGGAGGCCAGGAGCTTTGTCCGAGGTTAGTCCTCCGACGCTCAAGTTAGGGTCGGCCACACAGTTTTAAGTAAGGGAGTAATGGTGAGGGTCTGAATGCTTACCTTCTTCCTTCCTCTCGGCCTCCTTATATGGTCCTTTGGGGCTAGGGTTTTTTCTTATCTTTTCCTCTGTCCTTCTCCCATACGGCCGTCCTTCTTGTGGGGAATATTCCCCTCATGCAAACGACGTGATCGAGCGTGATTGAGTCCTTGGAATCCTTATCTGATGGACGACACGTGTCTTAGGGGCAACACGTGTCCTTTCCCCACCGAGAGATCAATTTGGTTGTATCAGGAGCCCCCTTACTCCCACTAGGAGTTTCTTCCTGTGGGAGTAACCAACTTTTTCGCAATCACCGCTCTTTTCTTCATCACTTCCTTTCTTCCTCTTTTCTCCCCTTTTTTTTTTTTCGGCCTTATTCCTTCGGCCTTGGCCTTGCTGGCGACCGAGGCCTACGGTCGGCCGAGGGAAAGACCTTCAGTCGACTCGGCCATACTTTGAGCCCCCTTTCGAGGTGAGGACCCTCAGTCAGGTCCGTTCGGCTTTGGCCGCACTCCCAACCGAGAGGTGAACCTTCGGTCAAGTCCGTTCGGCCTTGGCCAGACTCCCAACCGAGAGGGGGACCTTCGGTTAGGTCCGTTCGGCTTTGGCCGAACTCCCAACCTAGAGGGGAACCTTTGGTCAGGTCCGTTCGGCTTTGGCCGAACTCCCAACCGAGAGGGGGAACCCTCGGTCAGGTCCGTTCGGCTTTGGCCGCACTCCCAACCGAGAGGTGAACCTTCGGTCAGGTCCGTTTGGCCTTGGCCAGACTCCCAACCGAGAGGGGAACCTTCGGTCAGGTCTGTTCGGCTTTGGCCGAACTCCCAACCGAAAGGTGGACCCTCGGTCAGGTCCGTTCGGCTCTGGCCGCACTGCCAACCGAGAGGGGAACCTTCGGTCAAGTCCGTTCGGCTTTGGCCGAACTCCCAACCGAGAGGGGGACCTTCTGTCAGGTCCGTTCGGGCACAAACCTCGAGGCTTCGTACTCTGACGTGGCGACGCCATTAATGCTCGGGTAGTCGTACCGTCTTTCTCCCCATCTATATAGTGTGGGGGGCCATTTGTGGGGCACTTTCCTTTTCCCTTCGGAGAGCTTACCTTCGGCCTCGGTGTTCCCTTCGGAGAGCTTTCGTCTTCATCTTGACTTCCCCTGGTTTAGCGACACCTAAAAAAGTAAGTGATGTCTTCCTCATCGGGCTATAGCCCATCGTCCTCCGAGAGGACGAGGCCAAAACGTAGGCATAGGAGTCCAGGGGAGGTCCGAGGGATGTCCTCGGATTCCACTGACTCTCCCTCCTCCCGCGACTCATCGTCAGCGGCCTCGCCGTCGGGGTCCGTGGGTGGCTCCAATGGCGCAGGATTCAGGGAGAGGGTGCTCGATTCCCGAGCTCAGACCCAGGAGCCCTTAGAAGTGGAGGCTCTCAACATCGTCTCCACGATGGACGAGCCCGAACTGGAGGAGCTGAGGGCCTCCTTCGGTGTCTCGGACGCTTTCGAGCTCCGTCTACCCGGACCATCCGACCGAGCCAGCTATCGAAACTCCGAGGAGCTGTGCTTGTATAAGGAGGCATTTAAGGCCGGCCTTCGGCTGCCCCTCCACCCCTTCTTCACCCAAGTGTTTTGGCACTATGATGTATGCCCGACCCAGCTGACGCCGAACGGGTGGCAACAAGTGCTCAGCTTCGTCATCTTCTTCGTAAGGCACCAAAGGCCCCTCTCCCTCCCCCTCTTCATTAACTGTTTTCTCCTTCAGGCCTGCAAGGGGCTTTCGGGTTGGTATTACTTTTGCCCCCTAAAGGACCTTCGGCTTCTAAAGGGTTACCCGACTTCCATCCACGGGTGGAAGGAAAAGTTTTTCTTTGTGAGGTCGTCCGAGGGGGTGCCCTTCAGGCACGGTTTGGGATATCCTGGACCTTAGGGAGGTGAACTCCGCCCCTGCCCTATTAGGGGCAGACGCGGAGTCGTTGGCGATGGCGAGGCGGCAAGAAGACTATTCTCCAGTCGAGGCCGACTGCCTCAAGTCCGACGCCATACTCTTCAGATTTGGGCTTAGCCCGGGTGAGTTAGGCTAGCCCCCGTTTGCTTCCTTCGGGTGTCGGTTCTTCGTACTGATTCCCTTGTTTCTTTTTGCAGTGCAAGTCACCAGGGCCGAGGCTAGGGCCGCCGCCGCGGTAAGGCAAGCACAGATCAAGGAGGCCAAGACGCAGGACGCCCAACAGCAACCGAGGCCGAAGCGGAAGGAGAAGGGGCCATCCTCCGAGACCCCGAAGAAGAAGTCCAGAGTCGAGGGGCCGAGGGCCGAGCGCCGAGGCGGTCCAGGCCCTCGCTGCTCCGGGCCGCGACGGGCCTGCACAAGACCACTCTCCCGTAGCGGCCTCCAGAGGCCTGAGGGTGGCGACCGTGAGGGCCAAAGTGGGGTTTGTCCCTCAATGGTCGGTGAAGGAGGACGACACGCTAGCCGTCGGGCGTGTTGCCCGTGAGCTGGTGATGAAGGGGAGTCTTCCCCGAGATGCCACCGAGGCGCAGAAGAAAGAAACAGCGGCCATGATCACGACTGCTTGCATCTTCATGGCCAGGGTAAGCTTCGGTCCCCCTACCCTCCTCTTTTTTTTTTTCTTAGCATTCTGACCTTCGGTGTTTTGTGTAGGCACAAAATCAGATGGGTCAACAGGCGGCTCAAGCCGAGGCTATGTGCCGAGACCTCGAGGTCGCCGAGAGACAGAAGGTCGCCCTGGAGAACGAGCGCTCGATCCTCCTCGAGAAGGTGGAGCACTTGGAGAAGGACCTCGTCTTCGAGCGCCGAGAGTGCGATCGGAAGCTCGCAGAACTGAAGTCACAGATGAAGGCTCGAATTCAGGAAGTCGAGGCCCGAGGGGTCGAGGAGTATCGGTCCTCCGAGGACTTCAGGGAGGAAATAAAGCGCGCCATCGCCCTGGGGTTCACAATAGGCGCTACCGAGGTCAGAGATTGGGTCCTCGAGCGTTACCCCGGGGTCTCCTTCGAGGACAGCGGGCTCATCTTTGAGGACGACGACGTGGAGGCGGCCCCATCAGCCACCGAGGTTGCCAATGCCGATGGCGGAGGCTGCAGCGAGGAGGGTGAGGTTCAGCTGCACCAAGAAGTCCCTCCGACTCCTGGCACGGAGGTTCGGATCAAGAGACCCTCCAAGCCGAAGACGAGGCCGCGAACCCAACGGACGCCCCTTGAGGTCACCTCGGCTCTCAGCTCAGACCACCCCCCTTTTTTTTGTTATGTTATCAGACTTCGGGCTTCTTGTAATCTTGGCCTTTAGGCCTTATGTAATCAGCCTTTGGGCTTCGAATGTAATTATGGCCTTCGGGCTCGTCTTGTAATCTTTGCCTTCGGGCTTTATGAATGAAGTCTTTTTGCCTCTCATTTCTCTTGCCTTCTGTGTCCCTCTGAGTAAGGTAGTCTTTAGTCCGTAGCTAGGTGCAAAGAGGCCGAAACCCCTCGTTGCCTGCCTTAGGGTCTGCCTTCCTACTTGAGCACGGCTCGGTCCTCTCCCCTCGGCTTATCGGATAGGTTTCCTGAGTCCGAGGACTGGACTTGAGGGACTTGGAGCAAGTAGTGGTTTTCACCAAGTGTCCCTCGGCTCCAGCCAAAGGGTCTGTTGGACTGGCATGGATCCGAGACCTAGCCGAGGGCCGACCCTGCGAACGTCAAGCAATTTTCACCAAGTGTTCTCCCTCGGCTCCAGTTGAAGGGTCTGTTGGACTGGCATGGATCCGAGACCTAGCCGAGGGCCGACCTTATGAACATCAAGCAATTTTCACCAAGTGTTCTCCCTCGGCTCCAGCCGAAGGGTCTGTTGGACTGGCATGGATCCGAGACCTAGCCGAGGGCCGACCCTCCGATAGTCGTCGCTCCCGACAGTGGATTGCCTTTGGTCAAGTTCCTTCGGACTCTGGAGTCGAGTCACAGGCCGACGGTGGAACCCTCAGTCAGGTCAGCCCAGCCTTGCCCGTGCCTCGGCCGAGGAGTCGATGCTAGCCCTGCTGAGCTTGTTCTCTGCCTGGGGCCCCTGACCAAGGCGAACACCGTCAACCAGTTCGGCACGGCCTTTGCCCGAGGCCCCAGCCAAGGTGATAACCTTCGGCTAGTTTGGCCCGGCCTTTGCCCGAGGCCCCATCCCAGGTGGTTACCTTCGGACAGATCGGCTAGGCCTCTGTCCGGGCCTTGACCGAGGTGTGGCCCATCGGTAAGCCCGGCTTGGCCTCCGTCGTCGAGGACCCGACCGAGGTGAAGACCTTCGGTCATAGCCGTTCAGCAGAGTTAAAGGTCATCAGACTGGAGAATTCCTCTCAATTGTCGTAAACCAGCTTTCGTATTATCCATGAATGAAATCTTCCGTAGTTTAGGATGAGGAATTACAACTTAAAAGTGCATAAAGGCAAAAATTGCAAAAAACTACAAACGACAAGTGTGCGTGCTCGCCACTTCACTACTGATGGAATTTTCTTAAGTTCTGAGAGTTCCACGATCGGGGTACCCTTCCTCCCCCCGTAGTCTCTAGGTGATAGGACCCTGGTCGTATTACCCTCGAGACTCTGTAGGGCCCTTCCCAATTTGGATCTAGCTTCCCTTGATGTCTCGGGTCCGACACTTCTGCCCTTCTGAGGACGAGGTCACCCTTCCTGAATTCGTTCTTTCGAACTTTGGTGTTGTAGTGCCTCGCGACCCTCTGTTGGTAAGCGGCGATCCTTTCTTGCGAAGTGTCTCTAATTTCTGTCAAGAGGTCTAGATTCGCTCGGAGCCCTCCGTCGTTTTCATCTTCATTGTAGTACTGAACCCGATGGGTAATGGCCCCTATCTCCACTAGAAGTACAACTTCAGTGCCGTATGTTAACATGAAGGGTGTTTCTCCGGTGGCTAATCTCTCAGTAGTGCAGTAAGCCCAAAGGATGTGGTGCAACTCGCATGCCCATAGTCCTGTGGCATCGTCTAGTCTCTTTTTTATTCCTTGAAGTAGTGTACGGTTGGTTACCTCTGTCTGCCCGTTGGTCGGCGGATACCCGACGGAGGTTTTCCTGTGGTCGATGCCGAGGGCCTCACAGAACGAGTCGAAGGTTGGATTGGCAAACTGAGTTCCATTGTCCGTTACCACAACCTGGGGGATTCCAAATCTGTATATTACCGCCCTTTGGAAGAAGACCCTTATGTTCTTTTCGGTTATCGTCGTTAGGGCTTCGGCTTCCGCCCACTTCGTGAAGTAGTCGACTGCCAGCACGGCAAACTTCCTTTGTCTCGTGGCCAGGGGTAACGGACCCAAGATGTCCATCCCCCACATGGCGAACCGTACCGGGCTAGATAAGGATGAGAGCTCGGTAGAATGTAGCCTAGGCACAGGGGCGAACATCTGGCACTTGACACATTTCCTGACCAGTGATTCTGCGTCCTTTCTCATTGTCGGCCAGTACAGGCCCTGCCTTAGTACTTTATACACCAGCGCCCGGGCTCCAAGGTGTTGGCCACATATCCCTTCATGCACTTCCCAGAGCGCATACTCACCGTCGGAAGAATCCAGACACTTGAGGTATGGCGAGGTGAACCCTATCTTGTATAGCGTGTTGTCCTTCAGGAAGAAGCGCGCTGACCTCATTCTTACTTTTCTTGCTTCGTCCCTATTCTTTCGGAGCTTTCCCTCCTTGAGGTATTCTGTTATGGCGTCCATCCAGCTTTGGCCGTTTTCACCTACGGGTAATACCTCGCGGGGTTTTTCGATGCTTGGCTGTGATAGCACTTCGAAATACACCGCTCGTCCAAGATCTGCGAAGTCGGAGGTGGCCAGCTGTGACAGTGCGTCTGCACTAGCATTCTCTTCTCGTGACACCTGCCTTACCTCAAATTCCTTGAAAGCCGCTACCCTGTCTCGCATCGTGTTCAAGTATTCGGCCATCCTTTGCTCTTTGGCCTCGTAGTCTCCATTCACCTGTCGCACCACAAGCTGGGAGTCGCTATGCACTACCAGCTCCTTTACCATCAAAGCCCGAGCCAGATTAATTCCGGCTATTAACGCTTCGTATTCTGCTTCGTTGTTGGAGGCGTCGAAGTCGAACCGTAGGGCGTATTCTACTTTGAAACCCTCGGGGCTGACCAACACGATTCCTGCACCGCTTCCTTCGCTATTGGAAGCCCCATCCACGTACAATGTCCAAGCCTCTTCTCCTCGGTCCTCGGCAAATTCCTGTGGGTCGTCGGGGAGTGTCGTCTTCGCTATGTAGTCTGCGAGGGCCTGTGCTTTAATTACGGTTCTCGATTTGTACTGGATGTCGAATTCTCCCAACTCTATGGCCCAATTTACCGTACGCATACCGTATGTGATTGAAAATATGGTCTCAGCTTTCTTGCCGCTATCACAAGGGCATACGCCACTTTCTCTGTCTTTCTATATCTTGTTTCGGCATCTAGAAGGGTTCGGCTGACATAGTATATTGGCTGTTGTTGTCTTCCTTCCTCCTTCGTCAGTACGGCGCTTACCGCCACTGCCGATAAAGCAAGGTACAGCTGCAAGGTATCCCCGGTGTTCGGCTTCGTCAGCAGCAGGGGTGCGGCCAAGTACTCCTTCAATTGTTCAAAAGACTTTTCGCACTCCTCCGTCCACTCGAACCTTTTGGTCCCTTTTAGCACTTTGAATAAGGGGAGGCATCTATCTGCAGACCGAGACATGAATCGCCCGAGGGCGGTGAACGGCCCGTTAGCTCCTGGACTTGCTTCACTTTCTGGGGTGACCTCATGTCCCAAATGGCTTGTATTTTGACTGGGTTGGCTTCAATTCCTCTCTCCGAGACAATGAAGCCGAGGAACTTTCCCGAGGCTACTCCGAATGCACATTTTGCTGGGTTCAGCTTCATGCCATACCGTCTCAGCACCTGGAACGCCTCTTCCAAGTCTTGGATGTGTCTTTCCGCCTTCAGGCTTTTTACGAGCATATCGTCCACATATACTTCTATGGTTTTGCCGATCATCCCTTTGAAGATTTTATTCACCAACCTTTGATAGGTGGCCCCTGCGTTTTATAGCCCGAAAGGCATGACCTCTAGCAGTACAGCCCACCCTTGGTTATGAAGGATGTTTTCGAGACATCGGCCTCGGACATTTTGATTTGATTGTACCCCGAGTATGCATCCATAAAACTCAGCGCCTCGTACCCCGCCGTGGCGTCGATGAGGAGGTTTATCTTCGGCAGGGGGTATGCGTCCTTCGGGCAGGCCTTGTTCAGGTCGGTGAAGTCGATGCAGATCCTCCACTTCCCGTTTGCCTTCGGGACCATTACCACGTTGGATATCCACTCCGGGTACTGGATCTCGAGGATGAACTGAGCCTTCAACAGCTTCTCCACTTCCTCGTCTATTTTCTGTTGCCTTTCGGGGGCAAAAGTCCTCTTCTTCTGCTGCACTGGCTTCTTCATTGGGCTAACATTCAGAAGGTGTTCTATCACCTCTCGATCTATCCTGGGCATATCCGAAGCCGGCCAGGCGAAGACGTCAGCGTTGTTCCGTAGGAAGGAGACAAGTCTTTCTCGCTGCAACCTTGGCATAGTAGCCCCAATCTGAAATTGCCGGGCGTCATCCCCCTCTTCGGCTTCAACTTGCACCAAATCTTCGGCCTGCTCCCCCAGCTGATAACTGGCATCATCGCGCAGATCCTCTATCGGGAGTGCTTCGCCCGCCTTTTCTTTTCACCATAAGGTAGTGGCGTAACACCTCCGAGATGCCTCCTGATCGCCCCGACACTCCCCAACACCATTCTTGGTTGGGAATTTCATCTTGAGATGGGGAGTGGAGACGACAGCCTTTAGTAGGTTCAACCCGACCCTTCCTAGTATGACATTGTATGCCGATGTAATGCCCACCACCAGGAAGTTGATCATGACCGTCGCTTGGCGATCCCCGGTGCCAACTCTTACCGGCAACTCAATCGACCCTTCCACCTTCACTGGGGCGCCGGAGAATCCCTGCAACGAGTGTTCGACCTTCTTTAACTTTTCCTCGTCTAGACCCATCTTCCAGAAAGCTTCAAGGAACAGGATATCAGCTGAACTGCCATTATCCACTAAGATCCTCTTCACTTTGCAATCCGCTATGGTCATGGTGATAACCAAGGCATCGTCATGCGGAGTCTGTACCCCTTCCAGATCATCATCTGAGAAGGAGATAACTGTCCCTGTCTTCGCCTTCTTGTTAGGCCATTCTGCCATATGTACGCTTCTCGCGTAGGCCTTCACTTTCCTGGCAGAGACTGAACTCTCTTTAGCAGCTGGGCCTCCATAGATGGTCGCTATAACTCTAGTTGGGCTCTTATTCTCATCTCGGGGGCGACGCTCAGCTTCCTCGGGTGTCTGGTCCCTTCGCCGTTCCTGATTGCCTCTGCGGGGGAGCCCCCTTCTCTCATAGCGACCTCCGCCATCTCTCCGACGGTTATCCCTCCGGCCATTACCGTCTGGGGCCACCTCCTTTTCCCGGTCTACAAATCGGTCTAGGTATCCCCTTCGGATCATCCCTTCTATCTCCCCCTTGAGATGCCAACAGTCTTCGGTATCATGGCCATGGTCTCCGTGGAAGTGGCAATATCTGTCCACGTTGCGTCTCTCGGAGTGTCGCCCCATCTTTCCTGGCCACTTCATGGCCCTGGCATCCGGGGAATCCTTTATCTGCATTAGTTCCTCTGTTCGCCTTCGGTTCAGGGGTGCGTACTTCTCAAACTTCCTTGGTGGACTGGGGGCCCGACCGCGCTCGGACTTTCGTCTTTTGCCTTCTTCGGAGGGTTTATCGTCAACCCTTGAGAGCCTCTTTCTTACCACCTTCCTTTCGGCTTCTTCATCGGCCTGGAGGGTTTCTTCCATCTGGATGTACTTATCGCATCGTGCTCTCAGCTCGGTCAGATTCCTAGGTGTATGCTTCGCTAGGGACCTCTTCAACTCCTTGTCCTTAACGCCTCCTAACAGGGCCGTGAACTCCTTCGGGTCTAGGCCTCTGATTGTGATCTTCTCTTGTTGGAATCGCTTCATGTAGTTCCACAGCGATTCCCCTTCTTGCTGCTTGACGTTAGTCAAGTTCAACGTAGTCTTCTGAAGGGGCTGGCTACTAGAGAATCCCTTCACGAAGAAGTAACTCAGGTCGCTGAAGCTGTGGATCGACTTCGTTGGCAGTCGGTTGTACCATAGCCTCGCCGCTCCTCTGAACGTCAATGGAAAGGCACGACACATGATGTTTTCCGAGACCCGATGGAACTGCATGGCGACCTTGAAGCCTTCCAGGTGATCGACGGGGTCCCCAGACCCATCATAAGTGTCATACTTGGGTAGGCAAAAGCCGATCGGGAGCGGGTCCCTCATGACCTCGTCAGCTAGGGCCATGTCATTGGTGAGGTCCGGCTCGCGAGTTCCCGTCTGATTTTCTGCCACCTTCCTGATCTCATCCTTCAGGTCTAGGATCATCCGCTTTAATCCCGAGTCCTCGGGCCTCTGTTTGTCTCCTTGGTGCGGATCCCCATGTGGGTCTCTGGCGGCGCGTTGTGTCCTGCCACGGGGCGCAGGACTCTCCCTCGCTCGGTTTCGAGGGTTACGATCAGCCCTTGTCGATCCTGTACTGCTCCGGTCTTCATCTCGAGCTCTCTCAAACTGGACGTGGGGGCCTGGGGGTGCTCCGTCGGTCTTCTGAGAGACAGCTTTGGAGACCTCCCTCATAGTCTCGGCCATCCGGTTATATTTGTCCTGGAGGGCTTCGAATTGCTGCCTCGTCACGTACTCCTGAGCTGCAGGAGGCTGATGATCACTATCTTCACGTATTGAATATCCAGCCGAACGCTGGTACCTGATGGACACTTCCCGGTCGTCATTGCCCCTTTCTCGTCCTATCTCCGCCGAGGGAGGAAGCCCCCCTGAAGGTTCTTCCCCCATGTCCATGTTGGACGTCGCTCTTGTCCTCTTGCGGTTGTAGGTTCTCCCCACCATTACCGTCGGTTCCCACAGACGGCGCCAATCTGTTGCTACCAAAAAACCCCGCGAGTTGGTCCTGCACAAGCACAGACGGCGGAGGCCCGGAGCTTTGTCCGGGGTTAGTCCTCCGACACTCAAGTTAGGGTCGGCCGTACAGTTTTAAGTAAGGGAGTAATGGTGAGGGTCTGAATGCTTACCTTCTTCCTTCCTCTCGGCCTCCTTATATGGTCCTTCGGGGCTAGGGTTTTTTCTTGTCTTTTCCTCTGTCCTTCTCCCATACAGCCGTCCTTCTTGTGGGGAATATTCCCCTCATGCAAACGACGTGATCGAGCGTGATTGAGTCCTTGGAATCCTTATCTGGTGGACGACACGTGTCTCAGGGGCGACACGTGTCCTTTCCCCACCGAGAGATCAATTTGGCTGTATCAGGGGGCCATTTTAAATTTTAGGCCCCTAGCCCTTCTGCCATTTCCTACTCCATTGGCAATGGTTCCTCGACCTCCCTGTGGCTTGACCCTTGGCATCCTTCCCATTTGATCTCTCCCAGAATCATTAATGCATCGAGTATCCCTAGATCGGCCACTGTCGACACCATCCTCACCTTTAGCTCCTGAATCCCTCCCCTTCATCCCCCCTCTTTGATCTCTGGTCCTCCCTTCCCCCTATCCCTCCAAGCCATCATGGAAGAGAGGATAAAATTTGTTGGCCCCCCTCCCCCTTAGGCATCTTTACCATTGCCTCTACTTGGAACCAAGTTCGAAATCTCGTTTCGTTTCGGTGTTTCGGTGGGTTCAAAAACTTGGAACCAAGTACGAAATCTTTGGGTGGAGTGAAATCTTCGTACATAGACTTCCAACTCTCGCTCTTATGATAAGATTTGGAAAGCCATCTATTTTGACGTCAGCTCCAAACTCGGTTGCCTTCGCCACCATTTTGTTAGAGATACTCCTAGAAACAGGCTTATGATTGCTTCCTTAGATCTTCCCCCCTCAATCATTCCCCCCCCCCCCCAAGGTCCTATCCCCACATTTTTTATGTATTCCCCCTCCTCTATAAGTGCTCTATTGTGATGGCCTAGTGCCAGTTTGTTTTAGCCTTTGCCTACTTCTTCTATTTGTTGGGCTTTGCCCTCCCCCTAATGTAGATCAGACTTGCACAAGGAAGGGCCTGTTAACCCCATCAAACCAAGCCCAGCCTTGGTTCAGCCAGGCTTTTCCAACCCCACCGATCAGCAGATTTCAACCCAGATTTGGTTTCCTTTTTGGGTCCTTCTGGCCAGCTTAACAACAATAACTATTAGAATTTTCACGAAAATATCTACTGAGTTCAGTCTAGTGCTATATTGTCTTAATATAAAGATACAGCTGGAGGAAAATAAAGGAAGTTACTGTTAACGTGAATAGTAACCAGCCCATTATTGCTTCAAGAATTTGTTGCCTTTTTGGTGTTTAGAATCTTTTGTTAGACAAGTAATTAGTTTAAAAAGTTTTTAGTTGTTAGTTTCCTAGTTACTTACTTTCCTTTTCTTGTTAGTTTCCTATTTTTGTAACCTTCTATTATGAAGGAGCTACTGTGCCTATTTAAGAGGCTAACTGATTGTAATTGAAGAAGACTTGATTAATGAATTTATTGAGTGACTACTCTTTGGCTAAAAGGCTGTTATTGAGAGGTGAGATGCCTAAACCCTTGAGGGATGTGATACCCAAAACCTAAGGGGTGAGATACCCATTCCATTCTTCTGTTTCACCCTTCTCAACCCTCCATCTGTTCTATTTTTCTTTTCTTTATTTGTGCTTGTGAGAGAGAACCTGAGAGTATTTTGAAGCACCGATTGGAGGTTAAACAGAGTCGAGTTGCAGAACAACGAAAGCCCCGAGTCAGCCATCGTTTGTCTCAGAAGCAAGGGATTTCAGGAATAGTGACAGTCTGTTTTCTCAACCTCTATTCTGTAGTTATGGAAACCATCTGCAGGAATTAAGGAGTGTTTGAAGGGTACAATTGATCAAGGACTCGAGCCCTGCTGCCCAGTCGAATCCCTGTTACAGACTTCTCCAGTTCTGTCCGGGATTGATTTCTGTTGTTGATTCTGCTGCTGGTTTGTTTCCCTGCTAATGCAAGTAATTGTTTGGGGTTAATTCTGGTTCTTGTGGGACAGGTCTGATCTTCTAAATTTCTGGGTTTTATTTCCTTTGATTCTTCTACTATTTCTGGTTTCTATTAAGGCTAATTAGAGGGATCAAATTTGAAATTGGTTTGAGCTTAACATATTAGAAGTTGTTTACCTAGCGTAACCTACTTCTACATTACCCCCCCTCGCTCCCCCACTTTTTGTATATTCTTCTGTTCCTTTTGGCAATGAAATTTGTATTCATCAAAAAAAAAAAAAAAAAAAAAAATCTTACTTAGCAAATAAAACGAGATCTATTATGTCGAGTCAATTCTTGCAGTCCAGGTGAGTAATAAAGACAAACATATGGACTTCTTCTGGATTCTTCCTTTCAAATTGATGGGGACAGTTGTAGGCCTTCTAGAAGAACCACATGATGACAAATTCGGAGAGAGATCAAGCTATTTGATGGAGAGAAAAATGTTAGAGATATTAGTCATGTTTCCCTAAGGGTCGTTTAGTAATTTGTCCCTATATGTTTTATTTTCCTTTCCCTCCTTAGGGAGGTATGTGTAATATATTGGTGTTAGTGAGACTTTACTCACAATACATATTCTACCATTCTTCTTCTTCTTCATCTTCTTCCTTTCCAACCAATTCTCCCTCTCCTCTCTCTCTCTCTCCTTCTCTCTTAGTCTATCACAAACCTTACATTCTAACTTGGTATCAGAGCAGAACATCTTGGTTTGAGAGTCGATTTTCAGGTTTCCCTCTTCTACTTTTCTCTTTGGAACCCTAGGTTACAAGGAGGTTCCAAGGAAGAGACCACTATGTGAAAAGACTTGAAGTATTTGAGGGATGAGATTGAAAGAAGGTCCAAGCAAACTCTTGAGAAGTTTTTTAGAAGGACTGAAGCTGTTGAAGAGCTGTTAGAACTATTTTACTAGTTACTAGTTACCGGCCTCCTCTTCTTGTGAATCTGCTTTCTCTCTCATCTTGCCACCATTGGGGGTGGTGTATGGCTCATTTGGATCACCCAAGCCTTCTCTATTAGGCCACCAGGCCCTCGATTCTAAAGGGACAAAGGTGTGAGCTCACAACCTCTTATTCTCCCAATTTTCAGGTACCGCCCTACCCTGTTTTTTGTTCCTTGCTGGCTACAAATGATGGATTATGGCTGTGGTGGACTGTGAGCTGTATATGTTGGGTCTTGTGGAGTGTTATGCTCTATCTTACTTCTCTTATAGTATGCCTTGATTTTTTTTTCCCTTTGGCATAGTGTTTCTTCCCTTTGTGGATTTATATCTGAGTATCTGGGAAGGTTTTTGGGATAAAGTGTGTACTCCCCATTGTGTTTGTGACTTCTTATCCACAAGATGTCTGAAGATAGTGGACTTGGAGCCCTCTTCGGCGATGTTAAAGCCAGTGCATCAAGTAGTGCTTCTCCTACTCCTATGTTTTTTTATAACCCCCATACTCAGATCTCTATTGTGAAGTTGGATAACACCAACTATTTGGATTGGGCTCATTCTGTGAAGATTTCCTTGCGGAGTAGGGGAAAGCTCGGGTATGTTACAGGTTCTATCAAGGCTCCTTACCCAGATGACCCGACATATCTAAAGTGGGAGACTGAAAACTCCACTTTTATGACTTGGCTGATTTTTTTCCATGAAACCTGAGATTGGAAGAAGGTTTATGAGGAAAGAAACTGCCAAGGATGTTTGGGACAATGTCACTAAAACTTTTGACCACATGGGTGACTCGGCCAAAGTTTATCAACTACTTCAGAAGGTCCTTGGCATGAAGCAAGGGGCTCTGACCATTTCTGAGTACTATCATTAGCCTCTGGGAGGAGTATGATCACTACCGAGATCTCCAACTGTCCAATCCTGAGGATGAGGCCAAGGTTTACAGGACATTTAAGAAGGAACGGGTTCTTATTTTGCTTGGTGGGTTGAATCCCGAGTATGAGCCTATCCGGATACAGATATTGGGCCGGTCTCCACTTCCATCTCTTAATGAAGTGTGTAGCTATTTACCGAGTGAGGAGACCAGGCGGGTGGCCATGCAACATGTTCCTTCCCTTGAGCTATCTGCTCTTACAACTAGCTCTTAGCGAGATTGACATGGTGGTGGCCAAGGCCAAGGCCCACCCCGTGGAGATGACAAACGTTGTGATCATTGTGGGAAGTCTAGGCACACCAAAGAGAGATGCTGGGTTCTTCATGGCCGACCCCCTGGCATGCGTGGTGGTTCTAGTGGTGCTCTTGGTGGACATAATGGGGGAGCTAGAGCCCACAGTGTTGAGGTCGAGCATGCTACTACAAAGTATACTCCTAGCCCACAGGTAGAGCACAGTTCCCTTACTATGGAGGATATTGAAGCATTCCGCCGGGTCATATCTCAACTAGGAGGCTCATCATCTACCCTTACAGTGCCAAATTCCTCAGCTTCTGCCTTTCAGGTTTCCTCATCTTCCCCTTCCACAGCACCATCTTGGGTTATTGATTCTGGTGCTACAATCATATGACTAGTACGTTACCATTATTATGATACGTACTCTATTTGTTCCCGTAAAGATAAGGTTAGGGTTGCCGATGGCTCCCTTTCCTCCATTTTTGGTAAAGGTAGCATTCTTGTTACTTCTTCCATTTCACTTTATTCTGTGCTTCACATTCCTGACCTTACCCGTAATCTCTTGTCTATGAGTCACCTGACGAAGTCCTTAAACTATTGTGTCACTTTTTTTCCTTCTCATTTTCTCTTTTAGGATTTGATGACGAAGAGGATTATTGGCAGTGGGCATGAGGAGAAAGGACTCTACGTTCTTGAATCTTGTTGCTGCCAAAAAACCCCGTTAGTCGAACCTACACAAACACAGACGACGGAGGCCCGGAGCTTTGTCCGGGGTTAGTCCTTCGACGCTCAAGTCAGGGTCGGCCGCACAGTTCAATAAGGGAGTAATGGTGAGGGTATCAGAACTTACCTCTCCCTTTCTTCCGTGCCTTTAGGGTTTAGGGTTTTTTCTTTCCCCCGGAGGAGTCCTCCTCGAGTCTACCTTCTTCCCTCTTAGAGTCCCACTCGAATACGTCCATCCTTCTGGGGGGAATATTCCCTTCATGCAGACGACGTGATCCCGCGTGATTTTGCGAGCGTGCCTCCGTGATTGAGCGTGCTTGAGCGTGAGTGGTTTCTTGGAACCTTCGTCTGGCGGAGGACACGTGTCTCAGAGGCGACACGTGTCATTGCCCCCACCGAGAGGTCAATTTGGCTATATCAAATCTCAATCACCTCTTTTGGCTACAGCTCAGTCTTATGTATGTTAACATACTGATAGCAGTTCTGTGGATTCTGTGATGTTGTGGCATTAATGTTTAGGACATCCATCTTTTGTTGTTATGAGGAAACAGTTACCTCATTTATTTACTTCTTTTCCTAGTACCTATATCTTTCATTGTAAACCATGTATTTTTGCCAAACATTGTCGTTCTTTTTATCCTTATTATGGTAATAGATCTCCTGTTCCTTTTCACATTGTGCACTCTGATGTTTGGGGACCTTGTACTACTACTTCTCTACTTGGTTTTCGTTACATTGTTTCATTTGTTGATGATTGTTCTCGTGCTACTTGGACTGTTCTGATGAAGCACAAGAGTGATGTGTATAATGTCTTTAAAAATTTTTATCATATGGTATGTACACAATTTGACACCAAAATTAAAATTGTTCGTTCTGATAAAGGGAGGGAATATATGTATGGTGGTCTTCAAGACTTTTTTACTAATCATGGCATTATCCATCAGCTAACATGTGTTGACACACCCCAACAAAATGTGGTAGCTGAGAGGAAAAACAGCTATTTGTTGGATGTCAGTAGGAGTATTCTCTTTGGCATGCATGTTTCTAAAACATTTTGGTCTGATGCTCTCCTTACCGCTGCTTATTTGATCAACCGTATGCCAATACAACTGCTTGACTCCAAAACTCCCTTGAACATCTTGTCTCCTCAGTCATCTTTCTACCTTCCCCCCAAAGTGTTTGGGTGTGTCTGCTATGTCCATGTTAATAAGTCTTCACGGACTAAACTGGACCCCAAGGCCCTTAAATGTATCTTTCTCGGCTACTCCTCCACTACCAAGGGATATAAGTGCTATCATCCTTCTTTCAGACGGAGGCTTCTCTCTAAAGATGTCACCTTCCTTGAGTCTACACCTTTTTTTTCCCCTTCTAAGCATCTTTTTCAGGGGGAGCATAATGGAGGTGAAAAGGCTGATGACATCCCTTTTTCTTTCCCCATTGCCTATCTCTCCCTTTATGTTTGATATTGGGAAACACAAAGAGGTGGATATTATTGATGTTGGTGATCATTCAAGAGGTGGTTCAGGTCCAAGTAATGAAAAGGAGACCATTGTGTACACAAAGAGGAACAAGAAAACCTGCCAAGAGACCCTTTTGAATCCAACTCCTGAGATCCATCCTCCTCAGTCAAGTAATATCCTTCCTTCCCCATCAAAGTTAGATCTTCCTATTGCTATTAGGAAGGGAAAGAGGGCTTGTACTAATCTTATAGCACAGTTTGTTTCCCATGACTCTCTCTCCTACAGGTGTTGCATTTACCATTGCTCACTCATCTGCTTCTATTCCCAAGAGTGTTTCTGAAGCTATGTCTGACCCTAAGTAGAAGTAAGCCATGACTGAGGAAATGATGGCCCTTGCAAAAAATTGTACCTGAAAATTAGTTGACCTTCCAAGGGGGAGAACTCCAATTGGATGCAGGTGGGTCTACACAATCAAATACTAGTCAGATGGTACTATTGAGAGGTACAAAGCAAGGCTGGTGGCAAAAGGATACAGCCAAGTGTATGGGATTGACTATCATGAGACATTTGCTCCTATGGCTGAGCATAACACTATAAGGGTCCTTATGTCTCTGGCAGCAAATAGGGTTTGGCCATTGTACCAATTGGATGTAAAGAATGCCTTTCTACATGGTGACTTAAAGGAGGAAGTGTATATGCAAACTCCTCCTGGCTTTAAGTTCCCTTTTGCTGCAAGAAATGTGTGTCTTTTCAAGAAGGCCCTATATGGTCTTAAACAGTCTCCAAAGGCCTGGTTTTAAAGGTTCCGACAAGCTATTCTGAAGAATGGTTATTTCCAAAGTCAGATTGACCACACTCTGTTTACTAAGCGTGGTAATGGCACCATCATAGCCTCAATTGTCTATGGGGATGAAATTGCGGTAACTGGCGATGACAAGACTGAGATAGCCAATCTAAAGAACTACTTAGCCCAACAGTTTGAGATTAAGGATTTCGGACCCTTAAAATATTTCCTAGGGATTGAAGTGTCTAGATCTAAGAAGGGCATAATATATGCCAAAGGAAGTTTATTCTAGACCTATTAAAAGAGACAGGAATGTTAGACGGCAAGCCTGCAAGTTCTCCTATTGAGCAAAATCATAAGCTGGGAGAAGATGCTGGCCCTTCTCTTGTTGATGCAGGGAAATATCAAAGGCTAGTCGGGAAGCTTATTTATTTATCCTTAACTCGCCCACACATTACTTATGCAATGGGGGTGGTGAGTCAATTTATGCATGCTCCCACGAGTAAGCACTTGGATGTTGTTTACCGCATTCTCCGATACTTGAACTCCTCTCCAGGAAAATGACTACTTTTTTCCAAGCATAACCACATGAGGTTAGAAGGCTTCACTGATGCAGATTGGGCTGGCTCAGTCTCTAATAGGAGATCTACATCAGGCTATTGCACATTTGTGGGTGCAAACCTAGTTACATGGTGGAACAAGAAACAAGCTATGGTAGCTCGGTCTAGTGCAGAGGCAGAATTTAGAGCCATGGCTCATGGAGTGTGAGCTTCTCTGGTTCAGAAGGCTGGTCTAAGAGTTGGGATTTGATACTGAGGCACCTATGAGGCTTTATTGCGACAACAAGACTGCCATAAGTATAGCCCACAATCCTGTGCAGCATGACAGGACAAAGCATATAGAGGTGGACAGACACTTCATTAAAGAGAAGATTGACACTGGTTACATATACACACCTTTTGTGAGGACTGGAGATCAGCTGGCTGATATCTTCACAAAGGGTCTTCTTCATCAGTTTAGTTCTCTACTATCCAAGCTGGGAATGCATAATATTTACTCTCCAGCTTGAGAGGGAGTGTTAGAGATATTAGTTATGTTTCCCTATATGTTTTATTTTCCTTTCCCTCCTTAGGGAGGTATGTATAATCTCCCTCCTTAAGGAGGTGTGTGTAATATCTTGTAAATATGTTAGTGAAGTAATATATTGGTGTTAGTGAGACTTTACTCACAACATGTATTCTACCATTCTTCTTCATCTTATTCCTCCCCAACCGGTTCTTCCTCTTCTCTCTCTTTCTCTCCTTCTCTCTTAGTCTATCACAAACCTTACATTCTAACTAAATATACCTTTCTGTACTAGATAAATGGGGCCAAGACAAGAACCAGATCTGGGCTCAATTGAGTGACTCAAAATTGACCAAGATTTGAGACAAAAAACTGGGCCAGCATTTAATCCTCTTTTTGACAGCTCGATCTACATCAAACAATACACAAGATAAAACCAACTAGATGGTGGACTATATAGTTGAGACAGACCATGAAATTTTAATTAAAAATTAACCAATAGTCACCCTATATAATCAAAGTTCTGAGTCACCCTAATCAGCCATCCTTGGGGATGAAAAATTATGGAATCAATGTGAAGAGCTGACATGGTTAGTCAAACCATTGGATGCATTGGATTGTTTTTTGGTCCATCTAAATGATATGGCCAACATCTAGTGGATATCTCCCACCTATTTTTCAGCCATCAGAATGAAGGGCCGATGTGGTAAACCATTGGATGAGTAGAGAACCATGTGGATCAGCCATCTACAACTTCCTAACAACAAACTTTTTCAGAGGGCCCACCATGTAGTGAACCTTTTCCTAGCCACTCAAATCTTGACCAAAAATTAGGCATCCCATCTAGTGTAAAGCAAGGCTGGAACTTGTCAAATGAGTCTAGGATGACATTGACTACATGTCCAGATTTAGAATAGCAACTACACTACCACATCGTAAATATTTAAGATTATTTAGTATGTATGAGGAAGTCGCTCCTTATCCCTTAGATGACATTACAACAACAACAGCAGTAGCAGCAGCAGCAGCAAGAAGAAAATAATAATAATATTAATAAAATAACAAGTGATATTCCATCTCCGTCCACAGATTTTGAAAAGCAATTACACTACCACATCGTAAGTATTTAAGATTATTTAGGATGGAATATGGATAAGCTCTTCTGCAAAGCAAAGCGTAAGGCTGTGTACATATGCCCCTCCCAGACCTTGCGGTAGCAGGAGCCTCGTGCACTGGGTTGTGCTTTTTTTTTTTATTATTATTATTTACTATGGATAAGGAACTACTAGATGATACTACAACAAAAACAATAATAATAAAAATAGTAGTGACTAACGAGTGATGTTCCTTGACTAGAAGATAAGGAATGACTTCCTTACTTGAACTAGATTGACCTAAGTATTTTCCATCTTGTAGCTTAGTTGGCAGTAAAATTTGTCAACATGTCCACAAACTCTTTGAGTCAATTTTGGTTAAGATTTGGTTAATTAGGAAAAGATTCAATAAATGGAACGGCCATATGATTGAATTTGCCTTTGAAATTTGATAGATGGCCATTCCACATGGTCTCCTGTCTATCCAATGGTTATGATTGCAACATTAGTCCTCCACTAACTTGATGATCATGAATACACATTAAGTAAATTCACTAGAAGGTGAGTTGCATATGAAATTTCACACGCAGTCAATCCAAGGGGTGCTTCATCCCATGCCTAGATTGACCGTGTATCAAATATCTAGATAGCTTAAAAAAGGATATCAAACCAGGAATGGATTCCTTATTTTACTAAGACGATTAAACACTGTCCCTAGTAATATTCAGAAATGTTTTCCCTATCCGGTAGTCAAGGAAGCCATTCCTTATACCCCACCCTTTTTTTGGCCATATGGAGCACTAATATGGCTAATCATCCAACCTTGATCCCCTCCTCCTCTCCCTCCCGCTGATGGCCTGATCCCCTCCTCCCTCCAAGGAGGCCATGGCCTCTGCATCCTCCCCCTCAGCCCTTCCCTTCCCCCCTATTGCAGCTCCGGTCTCCCGTCCCTCCTCTCCCCCCCTCCTCCTCCTACACCTCTCCCTCCCCCTCCCTTGTCCTCCTCCCTCCTCCCCCCTTCCTTCCCCCTCTGGCTCCAAGTCCTGGAGCTCCATCCTTCGTACCTCTGACCATCTTCCCCTTCACTTTGTTTCCCCCTCCCTTCTTGGCGATTAGAAGATTGGGCTATGCCCTGCTGGTTAACTTGACTCTGAGATTTCGAAATGGAGGTTCTGCCTTGTTGGGCACTTCCTATGCACTCAATGGCGCTCCCCTTCCCTGGAAATTCAGTCCTCGAGAATGGAGTCTTCCTCTGTAATTTTTCCGATGAACAGAGCATGTTCCTAGCCCTTGAAGGTGGTCCTTGGCAGGTTGGAAAGAAACAAATCTTCCTTAGACAGTGGAATCAGTTCATGCATCTCCACAAATTGGACTACAGCGCCCTCCCCCTCTGGGTCGCCTTCCCTAACTTGCCCCTCCATTAGTGGGGAGCAAAAGGCCTCAACCTCCTGGATTCGGTCATCGGCAATCCCCTCTTTGCGGACTCAAGAACTAAAATCTTCATAGGCTCTCCTTTGCCAGAATACGCGTCGAAGTCTCCGCCGATTCAACTCCCCCTTCATCAATTATAATTAGGGATGAAGGTCACTCCTTCACCCAAGAAATCTGCTATGATTAGGTTCCGCCTCACTGCTTGGCATTCAAAGTCTTAGGGGCACCATTCTCAAGATTGCTCCAAACTTGTGCCCCCTGCAAACAATGAAAGAATAGGCCTTCCCCTTGAAGATGAAAGATTGGATCGCCTGACCCCTCCTGCCATGGACGCTCCCGATCAGATACCGACAATTCCTCCTCGCCATCGTGGCCGAAGCAAATCTCGATGACTTCACGCAACCAAGTTGCCTGCCTCCTCTCCGGTGCCCGCAAGGCTTACCTCCTCGGACCTCCGGTCTTTAACCATAGGGCATAACCCTTTCTCGTCTCTCTACCCCAACTCCCCTACCTCCTTTGACCAACGTCACCCATCACCGACATCCCCTATATGCCACCTCTCACCTTTGCCCCTGTCGTCCAATAAATCTCCTCCTCCTGTCGCCCTTCCCTCTCTCTCCTCCTCCTCCCCCACTCCCCCTTCTTCTATTCCTGTCCTCGCTGAGCTTCTCCTAACCCCCTCCCTTCCGGCCCATCTGACGTTGGTCTCCTGCCTTGGGCTACCCACCTCAGCCCAGGCTCCTCTTCATAATCTTGGGCCCATCCACCCTCCCCTAGCCCATCTCGCCTCTTGCTCTTCTTCGGACCATCAACATCCCCTTCCATCCTCCCCTTGGTCCTCGGCCCATCTTAAGCTTATCCAGGGGCATATTGCTAACCACCAACCCGATCACTCCACCCTGGCCCGTTTACCTGTCTCCTCCACCAGTCTCCCCTTGACTGCCCCCCGCTGCCCCATTGCCACCTATTCAGATCATCTTCGGCTCCCCCCTTCTCTGCTTGTCTCCGGTGTGCTGCCGCCTCCCCTTGCCACTGCCCCCTTGCCGCAGGTTACTTCAAAGTCTGCTTCCCATTCTTGTGATCCTATTAACCTCTCTAGTTTGGACCCTCCCCCTGCTGTAGCTTCCCTATGGCAGGGCCACTCCGCGACTTCAACATCTTCCCCTGTTGTAGCTTCCCTATGGCAGGGCCATGCATTGTCTTCTCAAACATCCCTGTTGCGACTACTGCGACCACCCTTGCTGTAGCTTCAATTCGGCAGGGCCGCTTCACAGCTCCAACATCTACCCTTGTTGTAGCTTCCCTACGGCAGGGCCATGCCTCGTCTTCTCCAACATCCCCTGCTGTGACAACTGCGACCACCCCTATTGTAGCTTCAACTCGACAGAGCCACTCCATGGCTCCAACATCTTCCCCTGTTGTAGCTTCCCTACGGCAGGGCCATGCCACGTCTTCATCATCCTCCACGGCTGCGACAACTACGACCACCCCTGTTATAGCTTCAACTCGGCAGGGCCACTTCACGGCTCCGACATCTTACCTTGCCATAGCTTCCCTACGGCAGGGCCATGCCACGTCTTCATCATCCTCCCTTACCGCAACAACTGAGACCTCTGCCCATCTGAGCACCCTCCAAGACTCTAGGTCTCTGCAACCTGGTGCATCCCCATCCGTTGCCCCCAAGAAAAAATCAAAGATCTCTAAAGCTTAAAAGCAGCCCAGCTCTGTCTTGGCCAATCCATTCCTCCGATCCTCCACTAAGTCCATCCCTCATTCCAAATCCTCTGGCTCCAGAAAGTAGAAAACCAAACGTTCCAAGTCCAAGCCTTCGAAACCCCTCCCCCTTCCTCATCCCCTTCCCCCTTCTCCTCCCATATCGATTGCCATCTATACCTCCCCCATTCCCCCACTCTTCTGGAATACCATAGGTGCAGATGCAAATCTTCCCCCCGCCCATCCTCTCCTGCTGCCTCTTTGAGGCCTAGTTGCCCCCACCATTCTCCCCCTCCATGAATTGCTGGTCCATCTGGAATGTTTGGGGGCTTAACTCGCTAGCTAAGCATGCGAAAATCCGTTCCCATCTCAAGGACTCTCGAGCCATCCTTTCCTACCTCCCTGAGACGAGAGTCTCGGAACCTAATGCCCACCACATCGCTTCCTCAATTGCCCCTTCGTGGTCCTTCCTCTCCAACTATTCCTCTTGTCCCAATGGCCACATCTGGATCCTTTGGAACCCTTCTAAGATTCAGCTCACCCCTGTCTACTCCTCTCCCGTCTACTCTCCCCATCTAATCCACCTTTCCATTTCCCACCCCAACGATAGCCCCTCATCTTTCCTCTCCATCTATAGCCTCAACAGCGCCTCTAATAGATCCTCCCTCTGGGACAACCTGAGATCCCTTGCTCTTGGGGTGGGGAGGTGACTTTAATATGGTGCACTATAGCCATGAAAAGCTTGGTGGCTCGTCCATTGATTCCAACTCGGTGAACTCCTTCAATTCCTGCCTTGAGGATATAGGTCTTGATGACCTTAGATGCTCCAGCCTAAAATTCTCCCAGCATAACAGGAGATTGTAGACACCAAATTTTGTCACTCTCCTCCGGTTATGATGACTTACGGATCTTGGACACGATCTTTTGCTTCCGATCGACAGAGATGACAACTAACTGAGGTAACTATCCCCCGAAGCATTCCATACTCACCTAAAATTCCCAGAAAACCCCTGCGAGAGAAAAGAAGGGTCCAATTATGACATTTTATATACGAAGGAATTTGGCCCTAGGTGACCATACAGATGCAAAGTACTCGGAATCAGGATTCCAACGATATATGGTATGTCAAAATCGGACCATCAAATCTCCTGTAATCATTCCCAGAAGTTACTCCATGAACCCCCAAGCCCCACCCATGCAAGTGCCCATGCCTTGCCCTGAGTGCCCAAACCCCGCCCATGCAAGCACCCACGCCTTACCCTGAGTGCCCGAAACCCCACCTATGCAAGCACCCATGCTTTGCCTTGAGTGCCCAAACCCCACCCATGCGAGCTCCTATGCCGTGCCTTGCACCCCTACCAGTGCCCCACGTACACCTAACTAAGCCCTGCGTGTACTCAACCAAGCCCCCGCACATGCCCGACCAAGCCCCGCGCATACCCAACCGAGTTTCAGCACCCATGTCAGAGTTCCTGCACCCATGACAGAGTTTCCGCACCCATATCAGAGCCCTAGCACCCATACTCGAGCCCCCAGCACCCCTGCTGAACCTCCTGCACCCTTACCGAAACCTCCAACATCTCGTCGGCGATTGGAATCCCCCTTACGACAACCAATTTGGAGAAGGAATTCCCTCTTCACCCGCCTGTGTACCCCACACTACCCCGCTAGCATACCCTACACTGCGGCCTCCCATTGGTCCAAAAATGAATCTTTTTACCTTATTGGCCCAAAAAATTTACCTTTCACCCCATTGGCTATAGAAATTTACCCTCTATCCCATTAGTCCAAAATTTCTTACTTTCACCCCATTGGTTTAGGAAAATTACTTTTTACCACTATTGGTTAAGGAATTTTCTCTCTCCTCCCTATTGGTCCAAAAATTCTATAAATCCCCCCTCCCTTTGGTTTTACACACCACAACCCAAGTCTCTTAGTGAGCAACCCATATAGAGAATCTCTGCCCTCTCTCCTCCCCTCCCCCTTTTGAGCTTTTTCAAGTCTTCAAAGTGTTCTTGGGACCTTCGGGACTCTTCAATCCTTTGCTTTCTTTCAGTGAGATTTTTAGGAAAAGTTTCCTCCTAGCCCTCCCATAGCCTATCCCCAACAGAAGCTTTGTCTGAGTGCCACCTCAGTCTAGCCCTCCCATAGCCTATCCCTAACGGAAGCTCTACCGGAGTGCCACCTCAGCCTAGCCCTCCTATAGCCTATCCCCAACGGAAGCTCTACCCGAGTGCCACCTCAGCCAAAATCCAAAAGTAACCATTCCTAACCAGAACTCTGTCCGAATATCATCACAGTCAGCATCTCTCGAGAAGGGAAGTTGGAGGTCAAGACCATCTTCCCCTGAGCCGGGAGAATCCACAAGAAAGTTCGTACCAGTATCAACCAGGGGGTCCACCCCTCTTGAACCGAAACCAAGCTCAGGTATAATTTCTCAACAGAATTAGCACAATGTAGACTTTATATTGACCTTGTCTTAGTGTACATAGTTATTTAAATTCAGTCAATGTATATATGTGTGATAACTTAACCATGCATGCAGAATAGGAATAATTGTGGAAAATGTTCGTTCTTAAGCATCTAATAGGAAGACCGGTTGAACCGGGTAGATTGCGGGCCTAACACTTTCCCAATTCTACAACCTGACACTTACCCTAAATTTTGGACCGGACCAGACCAACTTTCGGGCCCTTTTCTCAGGAATTGGATCCACCCCCAGGTCCTAGGCCCATAATCCTAGGTGGTGACTCCAAACCCTTTTGCATGATCCCAACCCCCGTATTGGACCATCATTAACCTCCAGGAACATTCTTCTTAACCCAGAGGATATCAAGGCTGAGGTTGTCTTTTACTTTAAGAACATCTTCTACCCCCCTCTCCCCGCCCCATTCCCCTTCCCCTCCCTTCTCCTCAACAAGTCGGTCCCCCCGGATCTCTTTCCCCTCCTCCAAGCCAACCCTTTTGATGAGGAGATCCGTGTCACCGTTCTCTCTTATAAATCCAACGAAGCCCCTAGCCAGGATGGGTTCAGTATGGGCCTTTTCAACTCTTGTTGGGATTTAATTGAGTCTGACCTAATCTCAACTATCAGAAGCTTCTTCCTTAACCGTTCTCAGATCAAAGGCGCCAATCATACCTTCCAATGTCTCATCCCCAAGAAAGAGGGGGCATCCTCCCTGTCTGAGTTGAGACCCATCTCCTTGTGCATTCTTCTATACAAATTTATTGCCAAAATTCTAGCCACTCGTATCCAGAAGGTGATTGACTCCTTGGTTAGTCCAATCCAGTCAGCCTTTATTTCTGGCAAGAGCATTACAGATAACATTATCCTTTGCCATGAGATTGTGCGGGGCTTTGACCGCAAATCCCACTCTCCTTCCGCCCTGCTCAAGATTGATATCCACAAAGCCTTTGATTCCATTCACTAGGACTTCATCTTTCGTGTTCTCTCCATGTCCTTCCCCCACCCCTTTGTGGATTGGATCTATGCCTGAATATCTTCCTCCTCTCTTTTGATCCTTGTTGATGGCTCCCCTACCGAACATTTTGGCCCTTCAATTGGAATCAGGCAAGGTTGCCCCCTTTCCCCCCTCCTCTTCTCCCTCGCTCTAGAGGTCCTCTCCAAATCCCTTAAATCCAAAACCGATAACCTCCTCATCTCTCCCATCCCCAAATGCAAATCCATTGGCCTCACCCATTTGGATTTTGCCAATAACCTTATGATCTTCTCCAAAGCTAACCACTAATCCATTGAGTCCATCCTATCCTCCCTCCATCTCTTTAAGTCCCTCTCTTTGAGTCCATCTCTGGCCTCCGCATTAACCTCCTCAAATCCAACATCTTCCTCGCTGATGTCTCCACCACCGCAAAAGCCAACCTTCTGCTCCTCATCGGCTTCTCCCTAGGTTCCCTTCCGATTACCTATCTTAGCCTCCCTCTCATTTCCTCCAAGTTGACCCCTCACCATTGCACCCACATGCTTGATAACATCTACAAGCGGCTTCAGCTCTGGAAAGGTAAACTCCTCTCTTATGCTACTTGCCTGGAGCTCATCAAATTAGTTCTCCAATCTTCCTACATCTACTGGTCGGGTGTCTTTGCCCTCCCTAAGGCGACCATCAAAATCATTAAATCCCTCTTGTTCTCCTTTCTCTGGAAGGGGGAAGAAACTTCCAAATTTCTCCGCCCCATCAGGTGGTCCTTTGTTTGTTTACATAAATCTGAGGGCGGTCTAGGTCTCAGAAGGATCAAGGTCGTTAATTCTACGGGCATCCTCAAGCTCATTTGGAAGATAGTATCCAAGCAACCTAGTATCTGGGTCTCTTGGGTCCACTCTTCCCCCCTTCATAAGGACTCCCTCTGGACCGTCACTCCCTCAAACAATGCCTCCTGGGTTTAGAGAAACATTCTCCAGGCCAGGCCTATTGCCATTCAGGCTATTCTCTGCAAAATTGGCAATGGCCAATCTACCTCTCTAGCTTGACAACTAGCACGCGTCAGGCATCCTCCATCTAGTGGGAGCTAGGGCGGTCTACTCTTTTGGCTTGCCCTAGCTCTCCCTAGTTTCCACCATCATTAACAATGCTTCCTGGGAATTACCTCCCCATTCCAGCCCTCTGCTTCCACTTTGTTCCTTCCTTCCTCCCCTTCCCCTCATTCCCAGGGACGAATGGGTTGTCTGGACCCCCTCCCCCTCTAGTGCTTTCTCTTCCTCCTCCGCCTGGCAGCTTGTGCGTACCCCTAGTACCATTTGTCCATGGCAGAGAGTCACCTGGTTCAAATTCCATATCCCTCGTCACAGTTTCACTATCTGGAGAGCCCTCTCCAACTACCTCCCTACTCAAGCCTTCCTTATCCACCGGCACATCCCCATTCTGCCCTCCTGCTGCTTTTGTTGGAATGGCTTGGAGAACTCTGACCATCTCTTCTTTGATTGCCCCTTCTCTTCCATTTGGAAAAAAAGTCCTCACCCTCTGCTAGCCTTCTTTTCGAACCCCCCCCCTTTCCCCTTTCCCGAGAATTGATTTGGATTGACATGACCTTCGCTGGGAACACCATCTACGACACCGTCGGGAAGCTCGCTTTTGGAGCCACCATTTCTCACATGTAGATGGAACGCAACCTTCGTAGATGGACTTCCAATTCCAGGTCTTTTGACAAGATTTGGAAAGCCATCTATTTCGAGGTTCCTCCAAGCTTGCTTTGATGCCACCTTCCCCAGTGGCCAACATTCCTAGGAACAGCCGCGTTATCTCTTCCTGGAATCTTCCCTCCCCCCTTATGTTTCCCCCTTCCCCTCCTGGGATGTAGCTTTATTTTATTGGATTTTCCTTTGCCCTTAGTGGTTTTATAATCCCCCCCCCCTTTTTTTCTCCCTCCTTGGAATGAATTTCTTATTCACCCAAAAATATATGGCTAATCCAACCATTGGATAGGTAGAGTACCTCTTAGATTGTGAAGACGTCAAATTTTATAGCATTTTTCTACCATGTGGCTCACAATCTAGTGGAATTTCTCAAAGGTATTTTAAGCCATCAAATCAATGGAGGCTGATGTGGCAAAGAGCGAACCATATGGATCGATCACTCGTCAAATTTCAAAGCCAAACTCAATCATTTGGCCCACCTCATATTGAACCTTTTCCTAACCATCCAAATCTTGACTAAAATTGACTTTTGATCATGCGGTTATGCCATGTGGCACAATGCTTAGTGAAAGATGACATGAACTGATGAACAAGCCAACTAAGCTGCCAACTAGCAGGTATTTAGGTTCACATAATGCAGATAAGGAAGCCATTCCTCATACTCCGATGATGAAAATCACTCCCAACAATAACAACTCTCCTTTCAATAACTCATTAACATATTGAAATTTATCAATAGTTGTAGCAAGAGAAATTTTGAAAAATGAGATGTTCTTGTTACATGGAAGAAAACTAAGCAAAATGAAAAAGATAAAGTTGAGTTGGTTTCATAGTTGTCAAGGCAACCCAAGGCAGTGGAAGGGTGCTTAAGCGATTAGGCGACAAGGCGACAAGGCGCCTAAGTGTTGGTTTTTATTTCTATCTTTTCTAACATTATTTAGTATGTTACATATACCTTATATCATCAAAAATCAACATTAAGCCAAATCAAGTCATCAAAAATCAACACTAAAAACATCAAAATCAACATTTAGAGAAATGTTCTTGTTTTCTAATAAGTTTGACTAGTCAAATGATTTGTTTTAATGGAAACGTCTTGTATTAAGTAAAGCCCCCAAAGCCATCTTTCCAATAATTCTAAGTCTCTAAGATTACTTAAATCTAAGTCATAATGATAAAGTTGTGTTCCGGTCAAACTTATTTTAAAGTGCGTAAATGTCGTTAAAAAATCAATTGAATGAAAATAATTTTATAGACAACAAAATAAAAGAATATTTTACCACCCTTTCAGTTTTTAGAAATTTTTTACTATGATAAGATTTATGAAATTTTCAGAATTGAGAAAAACCTAAGCATTTAAAAGTTGAAAATTGCCCCTAACAAAAAAAATCCAGTTTTTGTTCTTAGACGAGGGAGTTGACTTTTTTCTTTTTGAAATTTGATTTTTAAACTATTTTTATTGGATTAAAATAAAGGGTATTTGCTTATTTATTAAGTAAATGAAATAAAAACATTCACTTAAACGATATTTGACATAAATAAGTGGTGTGCCTTGCAGTAAGGCTATAGTCACCCAAACCTCAACTAGGCTGTCTAGGCGAAGCCGTGACAACTATGATTAGTTTTACATAAGAATAATATATTTACCTTTAACACTTTTGCATCTGAATCATAGCTCCAACGACATTGATGATAGCCCAGAGACCACTTTGGAGGCATAAATACAGTTCCTAATAATATAAAGAGAAAAGCATCATTAGAGAAGCAAAAGAGTTGCTGTGAAACACAGTATTGAAAGGTCACATTTCAACAACCATGTAAAAAAAAGCAGATCCCCCGATATTAATCAATAACTCTTGAACTTAAAGAAATAAATAAATAAAAACATAATGGGACATATAGAATGATAGCTAAAATGGAAGCCCCAAAACCTAAAATTTGAATGAACAAGACTAGTTTCAGTCAACTGTAATCATGGAGAGCTGGCCCAAATGCAGCTTCGACCATCTCATTATGATTATCTATGATATAATGAATGGAGCATGTTTATATTCTTGATAGCAGGGACCCATGGTAGGTTTATTTATTGTAATTTTGATATTCTTTCTTTCTCTTTGTTATTGCACTTAATCCAGCAAGACTGCAGTTAGTGACAGCAATGCTGCGAAACCTGGACCATCCATGATGCACAACCTACTCGGATTGCTACGTGGCATTTCAACTGGCCAGTCCCTGGTCAGCCAATTTCAACACCAGTGAAGCTTCGACATGGTGGCAGGGTGTAGCATTTGAACATTCTTTAAACTTCAGGGTTCAAACTTGTGCTCTACAGTTGTACCAATTGCATGTATAATGTAAGTTGGTCCGGTGGTGGGACATTAACAGTTCAACCACCTGTCAAATAAGACATTGACTTGTCATTTCGTTTGAGACAAACAAATTGGGGTGTGGCAAGTCAGCCGGTTCATCTGGTCTTGCCAGTGTCTCTGACCATTGCGTCATAGAATGTTCTATGGGATATGATAATGGAAAACTGCCATCACTGTCCCACACCAACGTTTGTGCCTAGCGGAACACCTGAGGATTGCTTTTGAGTATACCATGATTAATAGATAGATCTGGTGATGGTTCCCCTGATGACCATCCAAAGGCTTCATAAAGGAGGCAAGGATTTATCTGCCTAGGTTGACTTCATCAATGAGATTATTATTTTCATAATGTATTCATGTCACAGTGTGATGAAACCATGGTGATTATTGACCCAAACTGGTTCTAGTTAGGTTCTGAAGGAAGGGATTCAATAAAAACTTCGTAGTACATATAACATGTTTGATCTTGTGTTGGCCCGCTATAAACAGAACAAATACATCAATGTTTATTAGATGCCCAGCAGTAGGTAATAATCTTTTAGGATCCTTGAAAAACTTTTTCACAAGCCAAGAAACTGCTTGATATGAATTTTATGCATTCAGATCTATCATGATCATTGTACACATGACTTGACAATCTTGAACTTTTTAGCCAATTTATCAAAGGAATACAAAGAGAAGGATCCAAACAAGCCTTAAAGAAGATAGCCCACAAATAAAGTATACAAAATGATAAACAAGGAACTCCCTCACAACCACTTGACAAACTTAAACATTGAGATGAATTCATAAAAAATTTCAAATCTAAAAGTATTTTGTGAATTTTTCTGTGATTAAATTATCGCAATAATTAAAACAGAATTAAAGGTGTATGACGATTCAACATTAGAAGTATATTGATTGTTCCCTGCTATAATAATGGGTTCTATGGGTTTTAAAGAAAGTGTTAGTTACCAAACGGACCCTAAGGGGTTTAATGGTCTTTGTAATTCTCTAGAACCTTTTCTCCATTGTTATAAATAAAGAGGGCTGGTGTCATATTAGACAAGTTATTACCTCATTCAACATGGTATCAAAGCCTTAGGATCCGAAACCCTAAAGGCTCTCCCTCTTCTCCATCTCTTTGCCTCTTTCTCATTTCTCTCTCTCCCAGTGCCTCCTTCATCTGCGCCTCCCTCCAATCTCTCTTCATCTGCTTCTCTCTCGTGGTGAGAGCTTCTTAAACCACCAAGAGGGTTTCTAACCTCCACCCATCATTCCCCTGGGCTCTCAGACTCTCTTCTACAATGATCTGAGAGACCCAGAAACTTTTTTTCATCACTTTTTCAAGGTTTTCTCCCTGAGAACGTTTTTTCATTGCTGGCATGCTTTTTCCCCGCTCAATGCTCCGATCGTCTTGATGTTTGTGCAATTGGTGCTTCTTATCCTGTGGTGGTATGTACTGACCAATTTTTCGTTTGCGTTTGAGGTCTCTGTTCTAGAGCTATCCACAAAATCGTTTTCTCAGGGTTTTACCTTTTTATCGATTTTTGGTTCTCTAACTTTTTCTGGTTATTTTGGTGTTTTCTCTATCTCCGGCTAGTGTTTCTTCTATTTAAATAGCCCCTTTGAGTAGCAACCATGTCTACCATCTCATCTGCTTTTACTAGCGGAGACACCACAGCTCATCCCACCTTTCCTCCTTGGGCTATCAAGCTTGATAGCACAAACTACCTTATGTGGTCATGCTCGGTCTACATCTCCATCAAATCCCATGGCTATTATGGGTACCTCAATGGAACCACAAAGCGTCCGACCACCGGTACTGAGAATGACAAGTGGGAGCGTGTCAACTCT
This sequence comes from Macadamia integrifolia, assembly GCF_013358625.1. NCBI lineage: Eukaryota > Viridiplantae > Streptophyta > Magnoliopsida > Proteales > Proteaceae > Macadamia > Macadamia integrifolia. The sequence goes on from NW_024870594.1 coordinate 186,731, forward strand.
CTGGTTATAGCCTTCCTTGTCAACTCCATGTTGCCACAGCTTTCGCATGGCTATCTCCTCCTTAACTCCACTACGAAGATCTGGATATCTATTCTCAGGCGGGGAATGATGCCCAAGTCTTTAAGCTTCGCCAGAAGGTTCGTGATCTGAGGCAAAGAGGGTTCACTCTGTCATAGTACTACTATCAATTGCTGGCACTATGGACTGAGTTGGATTTCTATGAGGAGTATACCCCACCCCTGAAGATTTCACTAAGTTTCAGAAGCTAGGACAATATCAGGGTCTATGACTTTCTGGCAAGTTTGAATGTGAAGTTTGATTAGTTGCAATCCCAGGTTTTGAATCGTGACCCCTTTCCTACCTTGAGGACAATTGATGTACCACTATGCTTCCACAGCAAGCTGCCACTCTTACTAAGAGATCTGCACTTGTTTCTGGCACTTAGTCCCTTGGTGCAACCCACTGTCTAGTGGCTCCTCTACTAGGGCTCCAGTGAAGTGCGATCACTGTGGGAAGGAGCATCACACCAAGGAGCACTGCTGGAAGCTTTATGGCCGTCCTACTGACACATCTAGAAAAAGGCGAGGGAAGGGTCATGCCGGTACTTCTGGGCAGGCCAACCATACTGAGAGCCTGACTCTGACTCTGCTCTTAGCTCCTCAATAGCCTCACTATCATCTAACGATCTTACTACCCTCTGACACCTCTTGACACTTCCAGACTCTCCTGCACCTGCCACTGCGAGCTCTGCTCATTCTACCCCTTCTGGGTCAGGTATCTCCTTCTGTGGCCATACTATGCCTGTCTCTTTTACCCCTTGGATTATAGACTCTAGGGCTTCTGATCATATGACAGGCCGTTTGTCTCTTTTTTCACAATACACTACTTGTCCTGGTAATGGTAAGGTTAAATTGGCTAATGGGACTTATTCCACTATTCTGGAGAAGGGCTCTGTTAGTTGTACCCCCTCTTTATCCCTTTCTACTGTATTGCATGTTCCTTATTTTCCCACTAACATTTTGTCCATTAGTAGTCTTACTTCTAGTCTTAATTGCAAAGTCACATTTTTCCCGTCTCATTGTGTTTTTCAGGATCTAGTGACAAGGGCATTAATTGGCCCTGGTAGGGTACGTAGTGGTCTGTATCTGCTTGATGATGACTCGGCGTTAGTCTCTGGTTAGGTTCTTCAGACATCTTCTACGGCACCTCCCATCTCTTAGTTACTGCAGTGGCATCGTCAATTGGGACACCCCCCTTTGGGAACTTTAGCCAGAGTTTTTCCTTCCTTTAAAAATTGTAATTCGAGTCAATTTTTTTTTTATAAGGCATGTGTTTTGGCCAAACAACCTCAAATCACTTATTCTGTTTCTGGAAATAAAGTGCCACTCCTTTTTCATTGATACATTCTGATATTTGGGGTCCATCCCGCTATGTGTCTGTCAATGGTTATCGGTGGTTTGTCTCTTTTAATTATTATTATTCTCGGACTACTTGGGTTTATATGATGCGAACCAAGGGCAAGATGTTCTATTGCTTTCATCAGTTTCACCGCATTGTTCAGACTCCGTGTGCTACCATTAAAATCCTTCGAAGCAAAAACGGCCGGGGATACTTTGAAGGGTCCTTTCAACCTTACCTTTCCGATCATGGGATAATTCATCAAACTAGTTGTGTGGATACTCCGGCTCAGAATGGGGTTGTTGAGAGGAAGAATCGCAACCTTTGTGAGGTAGCACGCTCTCTTATGTTTGAGATGCATGTTACTCCCCAGTAGTGGAGCGACGCAATTGTCACTATTGTCTTTCTTATCAACAGAATGCCTTCTCGGGTCCATGCCTTCCACTCCCCTCTGAATCTTCTCCAACGTTCCACTGTTTTTCCTGCTCCTTCTAAGGGATTCGGTAGTGTTTGTTATGCTTGCGATTATCATCCTCACAGAAAGTTTGATCCTCGTGGTCTCTGATGCATTTTTCAGGGGTATGCTCCTACTTAGAAAGGTTATCGGTGTTTTCATCCTCCTACTCGGCATTAGTTTGTGACTATGGATGTTGTCTTTCATGAATCTGCGTCATACTACACTGCGACACCTCCATTATGGAAGATGTGCCGCCATCTCTTGAAATTGCTATCTCTGCTAGTATCCTGTTTCAAGGGGAGAGTGACACTCCTTCCCCTACTGCACCTCGGTCAGAGATACGTGTGTATAGTCGCAGAGAGTAGACTCAGACCATTACACATCCAGCATCTACCCTACCATGCCAATCGTCTCCTCTTGAGCCTGATCTTGTCCCCTTGGACCCTGGTAATTCTCCTTCTTCTGTTGATCAGTCTCTTAAGTTGCCTATTGTTGTTCGTAAAGGCATTAGGTCTTGTACTTTACATCCTATTGCTAAAACTGTTTCTTACGACTCACTCTCTCCTTTCTACTATAGTTTTGTCTTCTCTTTCCTCTGTGTCCATTCTTTATACTTGGTAGGAAGCGAGTGCCGACTCACAATGACAGGCAGCTATGGTTGAAGAGATGCAGGCTCTGAAGAAGAATGACACATGGGATCTAGTGTGTCTTCCCTCACAAAAGAAGGCAGTTGGGTGCAAGTGGGTCTTCACAGTAAAATGAAGGTTGATGGTATAGTGGATCAGTACAAGGCCAGACTTGTTGCCAAAGGCTTCACACAGACTTATGGGATTGACTACCAGAAGACTTTTGCTCCAGTTGCTAAGATGAACACAATTTGTATTATCTTGGCTTGTGCCGCCAACTTAGATTGGGATCTCTAGCAGTTAGATGTAAAGAATGCCTTCTTTCATAAGGAACTTGAGGAAGTGTATATGGACATTCCTCCTGGGTTCACTTGCTTCAAAACCCAAGGGAAGGTATGCAACATGAAGCGTGCTCTGTATGGACTGAAGCAATACCCTCGTGCTTGGTTCGGACGTTTCCATAAGGCTATGGTTGCAACAAGTTACTCTCAAAGTAATGCCGACCACACTTTGTTCATCAAGAGATCTGGTGGAAAGATTGCTATCCTAATAGTCTATATAGATGATATTGTTGTTACTGGTGATGATCTGGCAAAAATCTCACCTCAAAAGATACTTGAGTGAGGAATTCAAGATCAAAGACCTAAGACAACTTCGTTACTTCCTTGGCATTGAAGTTACCAAGTCTTCTCGTGGGATCTACTTATCTCAGTAGAAGTATATGCTTGATCTTCTCTCTGAGACAGGCATGTTGGGGCGTAAACTCCTATTAAAGCTAATGGTCACCTGAGTAGTAAGGAAGGTGATCCAGTAGATAAGGGGAGATATCAGAGATTAGTGGGGCAGTTGATCTATCTCTCTCATACACGCCCTAACATAGCATTTGCCGTCAACCTGGTTAGTCAATACATGCATGATCCCTACTCGACTCACATGGAAGTTGTGCTGCATATTCTTCGGTACTTGAAATCTACCCCAGGACGTGGCATCCTTTTTCTCCTCATGATCACCTTAGGGTGGAGGCCTTCACAGATGCGGATTGGGCAGGTTCTCCTGATGACATCAGCTCCACTACTGGTTATTGCACATTTATTGGTGGTAATCTTGTTACATGGCGTAGCAAGAAGCAAGCCATGGTTACCCGTTCAAATGCTGAAGCAGAGTTCTGTGTTATAGCACATGGCATTTGTGAGCTCCTATGGCTTCATAGTCTTCTCACTGATTTGGCTGTTCCTGCTACCCTTCCTATGAAGCTCTTTTATGACAACAAATCTGCCATTAGCATTGCTCACGACCCTGTCCAATATGATCGAACCAAGTATGTGGAGATCGATCGACATTTCATCAAAGAGAAGCTGGATATAGGCCTTATCACTATGCCTTCTGTTCTCAATAATGAACAACTGGCTGATGTATTTACTCAAGGTCTTAGTAGTAAGATGTTTCATCCTATCATCTACAAGTTGGGCATATGAGATATCTATGCACCAACTTGAGGGGGAGTGTTGTAATAATAGGTTTTATGGGTTTTAGGGAAAGTGTCAATTACCAAACGGACCCTAAGGGGTTTAATGGTCTTTGTAATTCTCTAAAAGCTTCTCTCCACTGTTATAAGTAAAGAGGGCTGGTGTCATATTAGACACAAGTCATTACCCCATTCAACATTCACCAATAACCGAATACCTTTGTCTGTAAATACTGCATATATGATTCCATCCATAAATCTATTTTCTTCCCTATGAGTTCCAGTATGACAAGAATTTTCTGAGGTGTGAAAATTTCTGTTGGATGGAGGCAGTGTTTGGACACACGGTTATCAGCTGGTTTTGCTGGCTGACGCAACCAGTCATTTTCTGTTACTCCCCCAGCAATTTTTCAAAAGGAGGCCAGCAAAAGCACTGGCCGCCTGCACATCCAAACATCGAAGACTTCAGAATCTAGAGAGGAAAGTAAGAGGATTGATTTCATCAAATTCACCTCTTTGAGTCTCCCTATGCAATATTTGTCTGGATTTTGGATTCCATAGAAGGTCACAAACACCATAAAGAAAATCATTTGGAACTTTTTGTAGGAGCTAACGAATAGGAAAAGGCCCATCTCATTTGGTGGAATATTGAGCATGCCTTTTAAGGAAGATAAAAACTGTTTCCCTGTTTGGTAAATGGGTTATTAATGGAAGGTTGATCCAGAGAAGGTAGAATTGAATATTTTACTTTTACGTTTACAATTTTTCCCTAAAATATTTGAAAAAACATTTTATATAAAACTGGAAAGTAACTTAAAAACTGCATGTTTTTGTATGAATATTTTGTCTACTCTGGCTAGACCTAATCTATGTAGAAGTTATATCAATCCTTGAAAAAATTATAAACAATTACAAATAGAACAAGGCTAATGAAAACACAGGAATATTTAAGAATCTACTCCACAGTGAGGTTATGGCAAATTAGACTTCAAATTGTTGTTGTTGTTGGCATAATTTTTAGATATTCTACAAAAGCTGAAAAAAATAAAATTAACCCAGCAAATGCAACCCAGGTCACTATTCTGCCATGGAAATAAAAAATTTAAAAATTGAAGTATAGTCAATATTTTCGGCATACTTTGTATTTAGATAAGTTTGATATTTTAAAGCAATAGAAGTATAATTTTTTTTGCAAGAACTGATAGTTTTTTTTTTTTTTTTGGGGGGGGGGGGGGGGAGGGGGGATGGTGGGGGAAGTAAATACAACCCCTTTGCATACTTTACTACACAAAAGTATATTAGAAATTGAATCCCAGTTGCACTGCTGGTGCTAATTTTTCTCACATATTTATATTCAAATTGAATGTAAATTGTTCATGTGTTTGAAAAAATAATTGCAACACAAGCTATTCATAAAGTTGCATATTAAAATGTGAATCACAGGAAGTCCTATTATACATAGAGTCTTCTGAATATGGAGTATTTTTTAATAGAAATTTGGAAAACTCCTTATGAATGGTAAGTCCTATTATACATAGAGTCTTCTGAATATGGAGTATTTTTTAATAGAAATTTGGAAAACTCCCTATGAATAATCAATGCTGCATGGATTATAATATATTAACTCTTTAATTACAGATGTTGGTAAATTTTCTTTAACAGCTGTTTGTATTTCTTTTTTTTTTTCTTTTTTTCTCTTCAATATTTTTCATGTGTTTTAGGAAAAGTAGGGGACATTTTTCATTTTTTCTTTTTTTGTTGGGTGGGGTTAAAAATGCAACTTTGAAGCATATACCCCCATGAGCTATAGTGCACTATAATGCGAATTACAAAATCAAGTTTACATGACATCTGATGTGCTTAAGAATATAATGAGCTTGAATACTATCATATTTTATGGAAATTCTAACATTTTCTTTAACGAATTGATTGGATGTATTATTTTCTTATGCATAAATTGACGTTCAGAGATCCAAACACGTATCAAGCCATAATATTACCAGGTTGTGATTATCAAGCTCTACACTTCAATCATCCGGTCAAGGCTTGGTGGCTAGTTTGACTATAATACTCAAACTGTGCTAGTTTATTTTTCATAAATTTTTGACCATAATGCAGAGAGAGGAGAGTATTTTCTCAAAATCAAATGCAAAGGAAATAAAACTTTATGGTAGCATAAGATCATGAAAAAAATATAAATTAAAAATAGGAAAACATTCCAGCACAGAGAAACCTGCCACTGAAATCAAGGACCCAATGCTAAATGAACAAATGCTGGAAAGTTTAAAGAAGCATACCAATTGCATGAGACAAAGATATCAAGACTGCAGTTGGTGATGCAAACGGGCCAAACGTGATGACAGGATATGGACTTTCAGCTGTAAATTTTATTCTGGACTCTTTCCGCAAGTCTATCTGTTTAACTTATAATTTTCAGCGTTAAATATGACAACATATACTGGTTAGCCTGCTCACACTATAGGATAACTGCCTATATAGCACAAAGAATCTCACTAGACCTCGCAACGTTGTGTTGTGTCAGCAAGAACACCAAATGCCTCTCCAGAAGGAAGAACAGCGAGCACCCAAGAATGCGACTGGTACAATGATGTAGTTCCTGAACCATAACCCCAAGCATCCGTGTTCCAAGTGAAAACCTGTGATCAACAGAGCTCCTTTATGTTTAGACAAATGTTTCCAGTGGATTACACCCAGACAGGCACATACCACAACACACAAATTACCCTTTTTCCTGTCCTCTCAAGCTGTCCACCAACTTCTCCAGTTCCATAGAAAGACGTTCCAGGGGGAAGCTAAATCAAGCAAAATACTATCAAGTAACTAAAAGAAATAGGAAACCACAAAATTTTCAGAAGAAGCTGAACAAATCAAAAAGATATTTTGTGTTGTAAAGTGAACCAAGGAGAAGGAAGTCAAGGAATTAACCTCAATATTAACAATCTGCTTTCCATTTGCACATTCAAAAGTAGGTGTATATAATGGCTCCTTCTTATTCATGATGGGAGTGTCCCTGATTTTGGTATCTAGAAAAGAAAGACTAGGATATGCTGCAATCCTATCATTTCCAGAACAGTCAAATCGAAACACCCCATCCTCCAGCACTGGTTCAAAAATCATATTTCCAGAGGTCACATCTGCAGTGACCGTTTTCCCATCATATTCAGCCATTCTGGACACTAACCTTCCAAGACCACTGTTGTTTATATACCTCTGCTTTCTGCATGACAAAATTAATATTAGGAAGTTTCTCACGTATCCAGTCTAAACATCAGGAGGAGGAGGTTCATTTTAACAAAGAGAGAAAGAAGGTTGTACAGTAACTGTAAACACATTAACACAATCAAAAAATGAAGAAACCCCATAAAACATAAGGTAATCAGCTATTAGTCAAGCAGACCAAAGCCACATTTGAATTTGATTCTAAATATGCAAAAAATTGAAACATACCAATGCAGTAATCAGTAGCATACTCCATTCAAAATATTGCAGAAAGTTAGTACTGTAACAACATGATTCAAATCATTATATCAATATGATCATACAAAGTGGAAGTCTAGAAACAACATTATTAAGTGGAAATCTATAATCATGGACTAGTGATTCACTTTGTAGTGTCAACTCCAATTGGGACTTGGTTGCTCATTAAGAAGGAAATACATAGGGACATAAGCAGTAGGGGGAAAGGAGAAAGAGGAGGCTGTTCAAAGGTAGACAATACCATGGAATTGCTGGGCACTGCCACTACAGTAAATCAGGCAAAATTTGTGAAAATTCTTGGGGATAGGGACCAAATGGTCCAAGGAAAGGAAATAAATCAAAGTTTTTTAAGAGAAGAAGTAGCAGTAAATAGGAACAGGAAATGGTAACTCCTTGACAAATTCATTTAAATACTTGCCTTCCAAGTTTCAACCAGGAAATGAAATCAATGATGTTCTTGCCAAAGCATTAGTACAAATGTGAAGTAGCAAATTATGCTTTTTTGTCATGGCAATACTGCAATATTAGGAGCTATAGAAAGTTGAAACCTCATGCTCTGTTTTACTTGTCCAATATCTTCTCTGTCTTTCCTGTTGAAACCTCTTTCCTTTCAAGTTGTCTTTTCTTTCTCATTCCATTCACATTCTCCTAACCCCTTAAATAGTCAAAATATACTGTGGAGTACATTTGACATTAATACACAGTTTCAGATTTACCATCTCCATCAACAGATAGCAACTTCAGATTGCCTCCCAACATAATCCCATCAATTATATCCAAAAACAAGTAAAAATTAATGATCAAAGAACATAGATCAACGACCAGCATTTCCATTAGCATGGAATCCAAAATCCCAGTGTCAATCTTAATCAAATTCAATTCCATAAAACTACTAAACTAGCAAGTTGAAGCTTACTCTGGCTAGTAAGACATTCAGCAAACATTAGGCATAGATTTACAAATTATTCAAAAAAAATGTCAAATTAATTGGTTCCTGAATTTCAAAATATGTCACAATCATTTTCTTCCTCTCTCTCTCTCTCTCTCTCTCTCTCCCTCTCCCCTTTTGATAAATACCAAAGATTGCAATAAAGACCCACAAACAAGACTATTGGAGAAACTGAAAGGATGATGAGAATAACAATCAAACATAGACCGATCACTCTTGTCTAAGTTCCTACAACATGACAAATGCTTCATTTACCGAAAAAAAAGAAGACAAATGCTTCATCACACAAAGAAAGTGAAACTCTAAACCAGAATTGGACAAAGATCAAATAATTCCATTCTAACTTTTTAAGTCACCTGCAGAGTGGAAGGTGAGAAGCAGAAATGAAGAAACCCGGCAGAATAGACTGTTTGAAGGATTTAATCTTCTGCAACCTCACTACAAATGATGACTTAGAAGGGACAAATGAAAGCATTCGTTTGATAGCTATTTACCTAATGTTTGCTTGGTGATTCCATCGAACCCAAAGAGACGTATTTATTAACCCAAAATCGAGAAATGTCTATGATATGTGTTTAAAAAAAAAAGCCTCCCACACAAGTGTAGGACACGTGGGATTATCCTCTAATTTGTTTGATAGCTATTTACCCAATAAGAATAATATAGATTTGTTTCAACTTTCTTGTGAATATATATATTTTTTTAAAATCTGGTGAATCGTGCTTGCATTGGGAAAAGGGACAAATGAAAGCATGCCCGTTGGTACCAAAGTACCAACCAAAGTCCCCAGACAACAACAATAATGTTTATTACCATCCCTAAAAACTTTATAATTTGGGGTGATCCTAAAAATGAAAATAATATCCACACATTCATAATTTGTAACATCATTAACTAAAAGTGAAAAATGATTTTTTTTACCTTTCTACTTAAACTCTAGAAAGAACATTTTTTACCATTCCAAACCCTTTGCATACTCTCACCATCAGCTCAACCGCGACCTTAACTGGGCAAGTAAAACGTTAACAGTAGTAGGCAACAATTTTGTTGTCGTTACGACAATGGAAAACCATTTGATAGGCCATTCATGTGTTGACAATATATGGCCCTCAAAAAAAAAAAAATTTATTTCTCCTTTTTGAAAAAAAAATTATATTTCTATTCATACTAGAAGCCGATGAGTATAATTCGGCCAAAGTGGAGTTAAAATTGTCTACAATAAGCAATGAGGTGCAGTGAGCATCGAATAACTGAGAGGGCCCAGCCATGCACCTTAGCCATTGGATGCTCATTGCACCTCACCGTCTCACTGCTAATGATTTTGACACAAGTGTCTTATATGTCATTTTGACAAGGCCATATTATTTAGGAGATGGGAAAAATCATAGAAATCCATAATTATAATGCTACAAAACATAACAAGGAAAAGCAGTGGCATTTAATTTTGTAACGAACAAGCAAATGGCATTTACTTTTATAACCATAGAAGTGTGTCACTACCGAGCAAATGGGCATTTACTTTTACAAATATAAAAGCTTGTAACTGCCCACCAAATGGCATTAACTTTTGTATCTACTAAGAAAATGACATTTACTTTTGATCTCAACTTTACATAGTGGTCATGAAGATTTTAACTACAAGCAAATGGGTTTGGCTCGGAGAGTCTCCAATCTTCCTTTTCGTCTCTGGTTCTTGCTCTAACACTGGGCGATTGCCCAATGAAGCTACAACCCCAGGCATATGATGATGGGTAGAGTTGACATGCAATGAATCATCAATGCAAATAAGGTTCTCCAAGAGAGAGGTAGCATTTTTTGGAAATTTGAACATCCCTCAAACACCCACGCAAACCTAGGGCGAAACTATGGTGAGGAAGAGATGACAGTGCTTGTCAATAGCGACTTTATGCACTGATCTCATAGTGTCTCTGGATGCCATTTCTGTTCCTAAGTGGGATTGAAGCTCACAGTGGCTGGCCAATGTCAGACAGTACTCTAAAAAATAGAGCCATGGAGGCACATAATCAATATTAGAGTTAACTGTTGCAACGATCAAAGCTTGTTGACTCTACGCCGACATCCAATTAAGTCACAGTTTTCCCAGATTTGATGTTGATCACTGATTCTATCTCGAAGCTAGAAACACAACACTTAGATCAACTAGCCATGCCGCTACTCCGACCAGTGATAGCTACTCTAGGAATGCTGTTGTGCTTGCTTTCACGATGAAGCTGGCAACATGGCTCCCTAATTTGACGATGCTTGTTGCACTACTATTTTGTATTATAGTTGGCGGCATTGCTTTAATAGAACAACTATGCTCGTTCTTATGACTGATTATGTGTTGGTATTTTGATGTGTCTATCTCACAAACAGATTTATGAGACAACATGGGGGAGGGGTAGCGAAAATGTTGGATTGTGAAGAAGGAATGAAAGGATAGAGTGTACCACGTATATGGAAAGGGAAAGGAGAAGCAAATTAGTGATCACAGAAGAAGAGCAGAGAAGAGAGTATCATGCCACAAAGGCATAGATGAACATGCCATGATGAGCACATTTATGTGTGAAATCTAGGGTATAAAAGTATACATTTTTACATATTTAGAATGGAGCTACCTTGGGTTTTACTCTCTTTTTGTAGGTTTTGCATTTTCAAAGCTTTAAGCAATATCGGGTGCCATATTTTCAATTTTACACATAAAGAGGACCCGTTTCTTTTCATGGTTGCGAAGAGGATGAAATTTTGAGCAAGATGGGTACGTTGTATTAAAAGTATACGTTCTTTTAGACATTGTACACACAATTATTCTTTTCGGGCTAGAAAAAGAATAATGGACCAGAACTGATCCGAGATGCAGGCCAGCCCTTCTGCAGTAATGTGATACCCTACTTTCTAAACCCGATTTATTTACCTAGTTGGTTAAGTTTGGTTGTGTAGGATCTGAACCCGAAAGAGTTGAGATGGGTACCCTATGGAATATGATAGTAAGAATGACTCTAAACTCGGGTTGGTCAGACGAGTCTGTACCAGTGCCTACTGAAGTCTGCATACCAAAGTTGTGCACTTGCACGTATCACAAGGCCATGTAAGAACAATAAAGGTACATAGCTATATTTTATGATGAATACATATTTTAAATCATATACTGGGAGTGAAATATGTGTGGGGAGCCAATTCCCGTCAAAATTCTAATTCTTTGGCTAAGTTTTGATAGACTGGTAGGTGGTCATAGGTGGGTCTGACCCACCAGTGTGACCTACCAGTCTGGTCATTAGATATTTTGACCCAGGTATAAATAGCAATTATTACCCTCCTTCTCCCTCATTTAATGTTTTATAAGGTGGGTGAGAAGAGTAAAGAAAATAGAGAAAAAAAAGAAAGAAAAAGGGAAGAAGAAATGCTCCCTGTGCGTCGTTGAGGTTAGATCTTTCCATTTTGGTACCGGAAAAGTGATCCTCGTCTTGAGATCTACAATTTAAGATGAGTGAAGGCTATATTTCTTAAACCCTTAAGAAACCCTAAGTGAAACCCTTTGATTAGGGTAAAAATCCTTTAGGTATGTTAATCCCACTCGAAAAGATGAATCTAAGGTTTAATGGAAGACCTACATGTTGATTTTGAAGATTTAGATGAAGAAATCACAAGATTTGAAGAGCATTTGATGATTTCTAGAGTTGAAGAAGAGATTTAGAGTTTTAAAGGTGTTTTTGAGCAAAAAAGTATGATCCGCACTTAAACCCTTGAATTAATCCTAGATCTAGGTTGGAATCACATCATGGGACTTTAGATGTGTGGAAAATGTGGTCGAATTGACCCCTCGTAGTTTCCTCAAGATTAGATGAAGAGTGGAAGTGAACAGCAGAAACCCACTGTAGACTGGTGGGTGGCACGGATAGGTGTCAGACCCACCAGTTGGGGGTCCCCCAGTCACGACTAGGCTTCTGGCTCTATCGATGGGCTAGATCGCCGGGCATAAGGGCCCACAAGTTTGGACAGAGCCCCTAGGCCAATCGGTGGGCGTGACTGGCAGGGGCCTGGCCCACTAGTTAACCTACCAGTGAGGCCTATCGGGCTTCGATAGGGCCCAAATTTGTTGGACAATCTCCTATAGTGATTTTAAACGCGTTGAGATCATCGTACTTCGTTGGTTATAAACCTAAAGTAGAGATATACTAAACTCGACCTTTTTATGATAGGTTTTACTAGGAACTCGTGTCACCACATGTCGGATCTCCCTCGTACCAAGGGTGAACATTGTACATATCTAGGTAAGTGGTAAGTGGGAAGTGGACGTTGAATTTATTTTTGGAGCATTTTTACATCATTCCATTGTTGTAGACTAGCCATGTCATCACTTTATTACTATGTGTAGACTAGCCATCCACGAATGCTATTTGCATGCATTGTCTTATGCATTATGAAATTCGTTTATGATTTGTTATGTTGTAATTTTAATTATTAAGTGCTTATTTCTTGCTATGAATTATGAGATGAATGATTTCAATTACTGAACATGATGTATTTCTAGATTAGATGCCGTAGTCGGCTTAGAAATGAATGCATTAGTGGCCTGTGGAATGGGATGCGGTGGCATTATACAGTCGTACTATCTCATATAGAAGTATGCGGTTAGGAATGAAATTTTTTTATTTTACGACCCTTCCTAGCAAGGGTTTAGGTGTTGGGTATATCACTGAGGGAAGCCCAAGGTTGTGTACCAACGGTGGCGGTTAGAAGTACGCCCGCCTGATCACTAGGGCAGTCGGTAACTTTGATGATATAATCAGAGGAACAATTGTATTGCATTTACTTTAATGCAAGGTAAGGCCCAATTTAATTTAATGTCGCTGAGGAGCAGTAATTTACTCTTTCAGGTACCCACGGCTGGCTTTCTCTGACAATCCTATGGGCATATCATAGGATGGGGTTCGTGACTCGTACCCGAGGCATATGTACACTGTGGTTGTGAGTAGCACATAACCTATGACTTAGCAATGTTCCTTAGGTGATTTAGGATAATAAAAATGGAATTTGCATGCATATAGGTTCATTTGTATTGCGAATGCTTGCTTGGTCTTTCTTTTCACTTACTGGGCTAGTGAGCTCATCCCATGTGTATACCATTTTCAGATGATCTTGTAGGATTTCCCGCTGAGGAGCTAGAGCCGGAACCCACTGTAGAATTTTCAGTTAAAGACTGGTGGGTCTCTAAAGATCTTGGGCACAGTGCTGAGTGCCCTTACAAAAGCTGTGTTGCAAGATAGCAACAATGACACCTGACCTAAGATTCTTTTTTATTCTTTGTTATGTTATCCTTTTTATGCTCTGGTTATTTAAATTGTATTTCTTGTGTATATATCACGCCTACAGGCCCACATGTAAATGTACTATGTAACACAATTTGGGTATCAAGAGTATAGGTGTATTTACAAGTATATACATACAAGACTTCCGTTGAAATATAGATTTTACTTTCTTTAGTTGTGTGTATGATGTGTTGTGGTTACTACATCAGATGATCCTAGTAGGTTTTGGGTTAACAGGAGTTAACTCGATCACCGGTCTGGTTCTATGAGAATGGGGTGTGACAAGTTGTTCCAGGGGAATATTCCAAATGCCAACAAGATGGAAGGACCCACATGGGGCTTTGAACACTCTCTCTCCTCCACTTTGGGCAATTCTCTTTTTTTGAGATTTTGTGAAGATTTTCTCTCTCCTATTTTCGACCTACATAAAGCACCAAGGGTATGGATGAGATTTCTCATTAAATTAGAAGATTGATCAAATCAAAACAAGAAAAGGGGTTTGTGTACAAGTTTAAAGAGAGAGAAAAAATAGAAAACAAAGGAAAAAGAAGCAAAATCGTGGGATTCCCTCTCTCCTATATTCTTTCCTATTTTTTCTCCATTCTCTCCCCTCCACCTCACAAAATCACCCAAGGGATCCGTTCTCCTCTTTTCTCTCCCTTTTTCTCCTAATTCTTATTTTCCACCACATCACAATCGATTGTCCAAAATCCTATTTTTTAGGAAACTAAAATTCCCTTATTCCCTATATAAGAAGATCATCCAAGTCCTAAAGGGATGTCCTTCTCTTGTGCTTCTCTCCTCTCGTTCTCTCTTCTTCTCCTAGTTTTCATTATGCTCTCTTTTTAGTTCTACTTTTAGTTCTTTATTTTTGCTTTAAACACTTTTGTAATTTGGTTTCATTAAATTAATGCAAAGTCTTTTATGTTTATTTCTTTATGCAATTCAAGTTATTCAAAGGTGTAATAATTTTAATTTCTCATTCTAGGCTTAGTTCTAGTTGACAAAAACAAGTTGTGGAACATTTCTTTGAAGTTCAGTTTTTCTCTTTTAGATTTGTTTTCACCAGGCCTAGCAATTTCAGATTTGGTTAATTCCAAATCTGAATTTTAGTGCTGGTAGTATTTCAAATCTCAACCAATTTTCCAAGTTCGAGTATTGAAGTTGGTAAGTAGGCTTCTTCATAAGTCTTCTCACCCCCCTCTCATTCCCTCTTCTTGCTACCCATTCATTCTTAATTTAGGATTTAAATTTTAGTTTTTACTTTGATGCTTTCCCTTTCCCCTATGATCCTTGGCTAGATGTATGTGTTGGCTTTGCCCCTCTCTAGCGATGGAACCATCCTTTTATTGCCTTTACTTTCAGGTATTTACTTTCAGTTGCCTCCCTTCCCCTAAAGCTAAGTAGAGCAGCCCTTGTAAGAGTAACTCTTTGATCAAGTAAGGAAGTTTATATTATTTATGGTGCATCCCTCGGGCTAAGTAGAGAAACCTACTTTTGTGCCTCTCTCTGGCTTTGTCCCTTTTATTTGCACTTTTCTTTACTTTTCAACAATTTTTATTTCAGAACTTTTACTTTCAGTTATTTACTTTTTAATTTTGTGGTTTGAGTATTTAAATTCCTAGATGAAGAATGGTTAGGGTTAGATGTGAATGGTTAAGTCGTTCAATTTTTATTGCAATTTCAATTCCAATTTTCCTAAATGTATTTGTGTTAGGACAGTAGTTAGAAGTAGATCACCACAATCAATCGTTACACTTTTGCCTTACTAAAAGAAGCTAAAAATAAAGTGGCTCTCCTTGTGTTCGACCCGTTAGCTACACTGATCCATACGCTTGTGGTTACTTTTAAATTTCAAATAAGTTTGGCGTCATTGCCTGGTAGATAGTTCTATGTTATTTTTCGCTTTCTTTTGGTAAATTAGAGTGCTTTATTTACTTTTTCTTTCATCATTTATTTAATTTTTGAGAAGAACAACTTACAATAATAGTTGTATTGGTGGAGGTCACCAAGCCTCACAGTATCATAAAGATAGGTTTCGCCCTGTAACAATACCTCAGGAGTTAAGCAACCCCAAATCCCTGCTAGTAGGCTCCCAAAAAGCAAAAAAAAATTAAAAAACCAAAAATCCAATATATATATATATATATTTTCATTCTTTTGTGCTTGTCTTATTCTAGTTGTGAGTAGTTTTCTATTGCATGAGTGCTAGGTGGGTACACAATATTGAGAATATGTTAGAAAGAAGATATCCAACAAGTAGTGACCCTATACCTACACTCTCATCGATATCTTTCAGTATGGGAGACCAACAGTAAAATCCTCCACCTAAATCTCTGAAAGATAGGTTCTACCCTGCTAGAGCTGCCCAACCTTCCGACATAGTTCTACCACAAGCCCAGGGTAATAATTTTGAGCTCAAATATTAGTACATCACTATGTTGCCCCACTTCCATGGGCTGAGCTCTAACGATGTATATCTATTTCTAAGGGAATGTGAAGAGGTATGTATTTTAATTAAGATCCAATAGCTTTCTGATGATACTATTAAGCTTAGGTTCATCACTTTTGCATTGAAAGACCAAGCTAAGAAGTGGTTGTATGGGTTACCCACAAATTCCATAACCACATGGGAACAACTCATAGTTGCCTTTCTCAAGAAGTTTTTCCCAACTCACAAGACCAATAAACTTAAAAGTGATATCCTTCAGTTTAGGCAAAATCCTAGTGAGTCATTTTCTAAACTTATGGAGAGATTTAAGAATCTACTCCAAGAATGCTCTCACCATGGCCTAGACTTATGGCATTTACGTCAACTAATTTATAAGGGTATTGATTACCCAATTAAAAAAATGATAGAGTCTATGTGCCCTGGGGGATTCACATCCTTTACAGATAAAGGAAAGGCATGGGAATTCTTACTTGACTTAGATGATAAAACCCGTGAGTGAAAATCAACCCAAGTAAGTGAAAGAATCATAGGAGGGAAAGGATATTTTATGGGTGGATTAGCAGCCAAGGAAGCCCACTTGAATAGCCTAATCAAAAGGATTGAGGCTATTGTTCCTAGAGAACCACAATCAGTCAATATGGTTAAGATGTGTGCTTGGTGCCAGTCCCCTGGACATGTTATAGAAGAATGCCCCAACACCTTTGGGGCACTTCCAATGGCAGTGTTAATGCCTTATATCAGAATAATCTATATAGTAATACTTATAATCTAGGGTGGAGAAATCACCAAAAATTTCTCTTGGAACCAGGGCAACCAAGCAGGGCCTTCCAATTTCCATCATCTTGGACCCCGAAGGTCTCCTTTTGCACAACAAAATTTTGTCCCAAGTACTTTTTCCTAGGGTAAATGTAGCACCTTAGGCTAGTTTCCCTAGGCCCCCTCCTATCATCTTATCAGCAACCCCCTGGGTTTACCAACACTGGAGAGGCAAGTAGATTGAGTGATTTGGAAAAAAAATATGACCCTCTTCATGACAAGCCATCAAAATCTTATGAGAAAAATCTCCCAAATTGTCTCAATTTTGTGTAAGAGGGAGAAAGGAACGTTGCCTAGTCAACCAGAACCTAACCCTAGGCATCAGCTTGTTAGTTCACAAGCACCCCCTAATGCATCAACGAATGTGATACAAGGTCAGACCCAACAAGGGCCCTCCAACCAATGTTATGATGTTTATGCTCTTGGGAGTGGTAGAGAGTACCAATAGAGTGTTCCTAAATCTTCCCCATCTATTACTCCTGTTAACTCTCCTTCTATTGAGGATACAAGTTTGCCTCTTTTTCCAAGTTTGTCTGATGAACCTAAAGCAACTAAAGATGATTTGGTTGAGGAAACGAAATATGATTCTTCTAAAAAAAAGTAAAACCCTAATAGTCCTTATGTTCCCCCTGTCCCCTTTCTTAATCGCTTGGTAAACAAAAAGAAAATTTCTTCCATAGACAAGATTTTAGATGTCTTCAAAAAGGTAGCAGTGAACATACCTCTTTTGGATGCCATATCCCAGATCCCATCATATACAAAGGTCCTGAAAGATTTGTGTACTCACAAATGTATCACTAATATGCTTAAAAAGGCGTTCTTGGTAGGTAACATTAGTTCTATAATTACTCAGTCTATAGTAGCCAAGTATAAGGATCTAGGGAGCCCTACCATAGCTTGTGTCATAGGCAACACCTACATTGAGCATGCCTTACTTGACCTTGGCGCAAGTGTGAATATTTTTTTTTACTATGTGTATAAGCAACTAGGATTGGGAGAATAGAAAGCCACTGGACCTACTATTCAGTTGGCAGATAGGTCTGTTAAGATTCCTTAGGGGATGGTTGAGGATGTCTTACTTAAGGTAGGGGAATTTTTATTCCCTGTTAATTTCATTGTTTTAGAAACCTAACTAGTTGCCAACATTCAGGACCAGATCCCAATCATTCTTGGTAGACCGTTCCTTGCTACCAGTAATGCCATAATCAATTGCAGGAACGGTATCATGAAAATTTCTTTTGGCAACACTTCTGTGGATGTTAATGTCTTTAGGTTGGGTAAGAAACCAAATCCCCATGAGAAGGAAGTTCATATGCTCCAAGAATTTCTAGATTCCACTAAGACTTATTTTGATATAGATTTTGATTCTGAATTTTAAGAGTGTATGAAACAATTGGGTGAATTTGTTGAGAAAATTATGTCTGAGGTTTGGTGTCTCCAACAACCTGTAGAGCCCATTAGACCGTTATCTACCTTAATGCCTAAGCCTTCCATTGTTGAACCCCCTAAGCGTGAGTTGAAGGAGTTTCCCTCCAATCTTAAGAATGCTTTCTTAGGTAAGAATCACACTCTTCCAGTCATCATTTCTTTTGATTTGACTTCAAGTCAGGAGGAGGAGTTAATCGAGCTTATAAAGGAAAATAAGGAAGCCATAGGATGGACAATGGCTGACATCAAAGGAATAATTCCTTCTATTGTTCAACATCATATTCACCTCATTGAGGGGTCCAAACCTTCAATGGAACCCGAGAGAAGAGCTAACCCAGTGATGAAGGAAGCCATTAAAAAAGAAATACTCTAGTGGATGGATAATGGGATCATTTATTACATTTTTGATAAGGGAAAACATTTTTGCAATAAATCATTTGAGAACCTCATGAAGAAATATGCGATCTCCCATAAGTTGAAGCCCTTCATTGAGTTGTCATCTTCTGCTATGAACCTCTTTACACAAATGACTAACTTTTACCCAGGTATGACCCCCTTGTTTTATCTTTCCTTTTAATTCTTTCATGCATTGAGGACATTGCATGACTTAAGTGTGGGGGAGGGAAACTAATGTTTCTTTTTATTTTTACTTTTACCATTTTTTTTTGTTTGTTTTTCTTTTTGTTTTTGAGCTTGCTAAGGATGAAATCCTACTTTGGATTTTGGCTAATAATCATACCATTCGGTAGCTTGATGTATGAAAGTAAGAGTTTTGGTTTAGGTACCCATCTTGAATGTGTAAAAACCCTATTGAGAAAAAAGAATCAAGCCTGTGTCTTGAGATGGAACTCTCTTTTGAAAAATAAGAGACCCTTGTTTTATGGTGTTGGACCATATGTAAGTCTGTGGGTTCCTTGTATTCTTGATTTGGAATTGAAACCTTCCTTTTTAGAATGTCATGAGTTAAAAAATAGACAATTTTAAATAAAGTGTGAAAAGTGATATAAAAGTAAGAGTTGATTTCCTTAGAACTAGATAGGGCATTACGCCTTAGGAAGCGTGGTGTCTTGATCGAAACTCTAAGGGATGAAATTTCTAAAAGATTCTGACATCACTGTCTATGTGGACATATGCAAAAAGCGAAGTTACATAGTAACTCGGGTGTCTGGTGTTTGCTCTACCATGTCATTTAAGCCAACAGTAGTGGAGTAGGATAGAGTCCATTATGGAAAAAAAAAACCACACAACAGGAAAGTGTATGAAATTGTCATCAATACCTTAGAAACATGTTTGGTCAAAAACGCTCCAATGCCTTAACCCTTGGTTCCCTATTACTTCACAAGTGGTTTTACCTTAAGATAAGGATGTTTTAAAAGAGACAATGTGAGTTCCAAATTAAGAAATATGCTTGTGCCTGAAATCGATATGGGGTGATAAAAATTTAAGTGTGGGGGTCCCTAGATCAAGTATAAACATTCTCTCTCCTCCACTTTGGGTGATTTTATCTTTTTGGAGATTTTGTAAAGATTTTCTCTCTCCTATTTTTCACCTACTTAAAGCATCAAGGGCATGGAGAAGGTTTCCCATTAAATTAGAAGATTGGTCAAAGCAAAGCAAGAAAAATCATCCAAAGGGGGGGGTTTTGCATAAGGTTGAAGAGAGAGAAAAACAAGGAAATAAGAGAGAAAAATAGGAAAGAAAAAAAAAGGAAAAAGAAGCAAAATCATGGGATTCCCTCTCTCCTCTATTTTCTTTCCTATTTTTTCTCCATTCTCTCCCCTCCACCTCACAAAATCGCCCAAGAGATCCACCTTTGGGCGTTCTCCTCTTTTCTCTCCCTTTTTCTCCTAATTCCTATTTTCCAGCTCATCACAATCAATTGTCCAAAATCACATTTTTTAGGAAACTAAAATTCCCCTATCCCCTATACAAGAGGATCGTCCAAGCCCTCAGGGTGTGTCCTTCTCTTGTGCTTCTCTCCTCTAGTTCTCTCTTCTTCTCCTAGTTTTCATTATGCTCTCTTTTTACTTCTAGTTTTAGTTTTTTATATTTGCTTTAAATACTTTTGTAATTTTGTTTAATTAAATTAATGCAAAGTCTTTCATGTTTATTTGTTTATGCAATTCAAGTTATTCAAAGGTGTAATAATTTTAATTTCTAGTAGTAGGCTTAGTTCTAGGTGACAAGAACAAACTGTGGAGCAGTTCTTTCAAGTTCAGTTTTTCTCTTATAGATTTGTTTTCTCCAGGTCTATCAATTTCAGATCTGGTTTTTAGGGCTAGTAGTATTTCAAATCTAAACTAAATTTTCAAGTTTGAGTATTGAAGTTCAAGTAAGTAGGCTTCTTCATAAGTCTTCTCACCCCCCTCTTATTCCCTCTTCTTGCTACCCATTCATTTTTAATTTGGGATTTAAATTTCAGTTTTTACTTTGATGCTTTCCTTTTCCCCTAATGTCCTTGGTTAGATGCATGTGTTGGCTTTGCCCCTCTCTAGCAATGGAACCATCTTTTTATTGCCTTTACTTTCAGTTGCCTCCCTTCCCCTAAAGCTAAGTAGAGCAGCCCTTGTAAGAGTAACTCTCTGGTCAAGTAGGGAAGCTTATATTATTTATGGTGCATCCCTTGGGCTAAGTAGAGAAACCTACTTGTGTGCTTCTCTCTGGCTTTGTCCCCTTTATTTGAATTTTTCTGTACTTTTCAACACCTTTTATTTCTGCACTTTTACTTTCAGTTATTTGCTTTTTAATTGCGTGATTTGAGTATTTAAATTCCTAGATGATGAATGGTTAGGGTTAGATGCGAATGGTTAGGTCTTTCATTTTTTATTGAAATTTCAATTCCAACTTTCCTAGATGCATTTATGTTAGGACGATAGTTAGAAGTAGATCATCATAATCAATCATTACACTTTTGCATCAGTAAAATAAGCTAAAAATAAAGTGGTTATTCTCCTTATGTTCAACCCGTTAGCTACACTGATCCGTACACTTGTGGTTACTTTTAAATTTCAAACATGTCACAAGGCGGAGAAGACTACATCTTTACAGAGCTATGCAAGAGATTTTTTCCTATAATAAGGACTTGGGGTCTATTTGATAATATTGTTTGAAATTTTTGAGCATTTACCATTAAAATTATTGTATTTAAGATTTTTTTTTTATCGTCAAATAGAACTTTGCTTTTTAACAACCCCCTCCCCCAAATAAAAGAAAAACTACGTGGAAATTTTTAATAGGGGGAATGATTGTCAACAATTAATGGGTTATCTAATATCTAGGATCCAAATCCACTCAAATTCCCTCAAGGTGCAAGTAGGTACAATTTCCCCTTAATCTAGCGACGGGTGCCCTTGTTGATGTGGATGGCCAAGATTTGAGGGGAGAAAGCTAAGGGAAAACTGGATCTGATTCTAAGAAAAACCCTACCCGATCCATCCTCTCCAAATCAAAACCAAAGTTTACATTGACCGAGAGCCCCTTTTCGTTGAGAGAAACCTAGGTTCTTCCAATAGATATTTTAGATCTCAGAGGAGCTTCAAGCTGGTGCAAATGGGCTTCGTCTTCTCAGGCGAGGTCTCTCTTTCTCTCTCTCTCTCTCCTTCAGTGGGGGATAAGAGTTTGTTTCTCATTTCAGGACTAGAAGAAGTATAGTTTTCGCATATGGGTTCATGTTCAAATTCCTTGCTTGCATTGTTTTCATTGCCTTCAACCTTTCTACAACTTCTTCTCTTTGGTTCACCAACATCTTTGGAACTCGCAGTTATGATTCATCTATACCAGTTAGTTCCTCTTCTTCACTAAGATTAGTATCTCTACTCATCTCTTTTAGAAGAAGTATAAAGATAAAAGTGTAACACCCTGAAATTTGAAGCAATTGAGTCCATGGGTATGGCCCAGCTCATAACATGAAGTAGACTGTATTGCTATGGATCTAAGAAATACATAAGAAAAATAGAGAATTAGGCTAACCCACAAATCCAGGGAAGGACTACAAATGGTCACAAGAGGGGCAAGACCATTCCTACACTGGGTGGACTTAAGGACCCAGAAGTTAGGACAACAGATGAGCTAAAATGGGCAAACCGGCAGGTTACCCTATTGCCAAACCGGTTGGTAGAATGTAGGAAAGTGTTTTTCCTGTGTGGGGCCCATATGCCTACACCCCTTGTGCCCCACACTTATCCACTATGTAGAGGTCCTAATGCTGACCAAATCCAACCTAATAGGTCATGGGGTCCATCAAAGATAATTTAATTTTAATTAGTTTTAGTTTTATGCTTCTAAAAATCAATTTTAGAGAGTAATTTTTGGTGTGTTCATCCAAACGGGCCCTAAGGACCCTTTGGCTGAATTATAAGGCAAAGGAACCACCACTGTTTCACCTATTTACTGCTGCGAATTCGGTGGAACAGCAGCAAAAGAAGAAGAAGGAAGGGAAGAGAGCTGCGAATTGGGGCTGCTGCACATAAGGTAAGTGTTGCTGACCTTTAGTAAAGGTAGCAATTTAGGGTTAGAGGTTTTACTAAGTTAGGGACTGCAATTCGAGTCCCTATAGACTGAATTCAGTTCCTGTAATCGAATCTCTAAATTCAGTAGGGATTCAGGGATGTAATTTTAGGTAAATCCATCCCTATAAACCCTAAAACAAAGGGCTTTCACTGTTCATGAGATGCAAGCAGGGACTGAATTGAGGTAGTATGTGATTAAAATTCCGCAGAAAAGTATATGCAGAATTTTAATTGATTTCAGATTTGGGGCAAGTAAGATTTACTAGTTTAAATTATTCCCTGCAGCCTATTATTAGATTTAATTGTAATGGAATTAGATTATAATTATTATATTCCATTCACTTGACCCTAATTGAATGGTGAATTATAGGGGAAATTGGATGCAGCCCTTCAATTTGCCCGGTTCAAGTTATTGCTGAATTTTTTTAGGAATCGGTTAGTGTGTTGTACAATTACAATTACTGTAATTGGGGGTTTGAGGGGCTGTAAAGTGACTCTAGAGGCATTAGGGAACCTTCCCCATGTTGCCATAGTCATTGGCCATCAGCTATGAGCAACACAAGCCAGGGAAACTGGCATAACAGCCTTTGGGAGTGCAGAAATTTCTGCAGAAATCAACCCGCCGATTGGAAAAGCGGCCAGTAGGTTGAGACCCACCAGTTGGGTGTTTTAGGCCCAACCAGCCCCTGTTTTGGCTGAATTGTACCCTGCCCCTTGTGGGTTATGTTCCTACCTTTTACCCAAATTTACCTTGTGGGTAGGGGTAATTCGAGGGCTTTTCTAAGACTTTAAATTGAGTTAGTACATGGGCTGTAGGGAGTTGTTTTGGGTTCAGCAGTGAACTTATATTGGGTCATATTAGGTGTAGATAGGTGTTAAAAATGTTTAACAATATGGTATACCTTTGGTCTAGGAACCTAAAACTTATTGGGCGAGGATACGCAATTGATTGCGGGGATCCTATTGTACTTGGTGATTTGGGTTTTGAGGTGAGTGGGTTTTTGATTTATTTTATGGAGTGTTTTAATATTTTCAACTATGCATGCTCATGTGGAATGTGATGACTATTGTGTTATGAACTTATTTATGTAAAATTTATATATTTCACATGTGCATTATTTCACCGACTTAGATGTGATTGAGGTTTTGTGGATGTGTAGTATGATAGCCGTGTGGAAATGGATGTAATCTTGACGACCTAAGGCATAATGTGGCCGAGGTTCTTTCCAGTACTGTGGGCTCAGAGGTCAGTCTTACAACTATGGGCAGAGATGTATGTTTGATTCTATGGATGTGATTAAGGCATGTAGAATGCATGTGCCTAGGACTCCAGACCCTGGTGCTACATCCCTTGCCAGTAGGGGGTTAGGTACTGGCTAATCCCAAAGGGTGGTATGTTATTGAGAGTACGCTATCCCAGATACAAATCATTCTGGGTAGATCATTTTTAGCCACAAGCAATGCTTTGATTAATTGTAGGAATGGTTTAATGAAACTGTCCTTTGGGAACACCTTTGTGGACTTCAACATCTTCAGGTTGGGTAAGCAATCCAATACCCATGAGAATGTTCACATGTTCCAATGCTTCCAGGATTCCTTCCAACCTGAATTTGATATCAATTTTGATGAAGTTTTCTAGGATTGCATGGAACAACTAGGTGATATAGAGGACAAATACTTCTTCACTGATGTAATGAGCTTACAGCACTATACAGAGCCTATTGGGACTTTGGACCAATCTCTCCCCAGCCATCAATAGTGGAACCTCCAAAGCTTAATTTGAAGCCTTCTCAGGTATGCTTTCTTAGGCGACGATAGAATTCTTCCGATCATCATTGCATCTGATTTAAAATCTAGACATGAGGGAGAGTTACTAGCTTTGTTGAGAGAAAATAGAGAAGCCATTGGTTAGACCATGGTTGATATTAAGGGAATTAACCCCTCTGTTGTGCTGCATCATATTCATCTTATGGAGGATGCAAAACCTTCCACAAAACCTTAGAGGAGGGCTAACCCTGTCATAACGGAGGCCATTCAAAGGAGATCCTCAAGTGTCTTGACAATGGAGTCATCCATCCAATATCAAACAGTGAATGGGTCAGCCAGTACAAGTAGTGCCCAAGAAATCTAGAGTCACTGTGGTAAAGTCTGATATAGATGAATTCATCCCCACACGTCTTCAGACTGGGTGGAGAGTGTGCATTGATTATCACAAACTTAATGAGGCTACTTGGAAAGACCATTTCCCCCTTCCCTTCATTGACTAGATGTTAGTTAGAAAGATTAGTTGGCCATGAGTATAATTGCTTTCTGGATGGATATGCTACCTATAACCAAATCCCCATAGCTCTAGAAGACCAAGTGTCACACCCCACTCCAAGTAGACCCAATTTACCATTAGGAATACCGACAGTGAGAGTAAGACACGTACCTGTCTTACAAACCTACCAGGATCTTTGATAGTAGTACCTTAACATTTTCACAATCTCACAACACAAGCCAACATAAGCAGCGGAATCAGAGTATAGTAACGGAATTATAAATAAAATGGAAAAACATCTAATGGTAATATAATAGAAATAACCGAGTTATTCTATTACATTCATCAATGACATATAATATAATCTTAAGAAAATAAACAATCCACAACTACATCCAAAAGTATCAAAATATGATGTACAATCTCACGGTATGACGTAAGCACAGTGATCGCAAGCACAATCCTGATCGTGCTCCTTCGCTTCTAGCATCCACCAGTCGCTCACACCATACTCCGACCCAGAAGATACTGAGTCACCCGCCATGGGCACCATGGTACTTGCATCATCATCTAAAAAAGGGGTGTATACATGGGGTGAGCTTTCCAACTAGCTCAGTGAGGGGTGGGGTCAAGCACATCCAAGCAAGATAATAGCAATAATAATTTATAATGCATAGTTACAGAAATTAAACACATAGTCCATGATGCTCGTGATGCACTTCATTTGTTTATTATCCACCTAACAAAACAAACTAAGTCTGGTAAATGCTACTACGGCGCATTAGGTTGTATCCCTCGTCTCGGGAACGACATCGACTATGCAGCGATACAAACCCTAGCCATGATTAGAAGCCTGTCGGTCCCTGTATGTGTCCATGGGTCACCCAAAAAACCCCTGATAACCCCTCTTGGTAGTTATGGCACCGGTAACACATTTGCCACGCCGGACATGTTCTCGCCTCTGATAACTATCACATCATACCGCGGGAGTGGCACTTCGAAAAGACACATCAAACATACCACAATGGGTTATCCAACACCTCAACCCCTGTTGGTAAGGGTACGTAGCATAGGGAGTGATACCTAGCCATATGTATACTATATGCCTTCATAATGATACTGTTAATATGGATTACACGATACTGGAGAGACCTCGGCCACAAAGTGTAATCCATCTCCAAATGTAGTCTTGAGTACACGATACCAGAGAGACCTTGACCACAAAGTATAATCTGAGACCATTTACCTAATCTAGCATATATATCATAGTTGTGTATGGACTACGTAACACCGGTAAGACCTTGGTCACGAAACGTATCCATTTCCAAATGTAGTCCCGAGGTACACGATACCAGCGAGACCTTGGCCACAAAGTGTAACCCGCGACTACAATTAACTCTAATGCACATAATCAATGCATAAATGCAATATACATACATCAATCATGGCATCGGTACCACCTCGGCCACGCCGAATTCTGTCTCACACACACACATCCAAACACACGGCGATTACGGTACTGGTACCACCTCGACCACATCGGATCTCGTCATACATTTCCATACAACTCATATCAAAATCGTAAAATGACAATGTAGCATAAAATAATCAAATTTGAATAATTACAATTAAATATGCAATTCTAAACATGTGAGAAATTTAATGATAGTAAACATTTTAGAAATAAACACAGTCCATCCCTCACATACTTTAAGATCGGGTGTGTTCGGGTTCAAGTACGACCATTGATCGATCAATTTAATTCTAGCTTCGGGGCACGTGAGTGTCACTATCTGAGACACAAATGGAATCATACATCAGTATGTGTTAGAAACATCGAGAGGGACCCACATAGGTCACCCCCAAAGGGTATAAACATGGTTCTTAGGTGACAATACTGTCACAAGAAACAGGGCATTTCCGCCAAAAATATCAGTCCTATTTTTGGTGGAGGTGATAGAGAGCACATAAGACTCATATGTCCATCGAAAACAACCCATCGAAAACAGCTACAGTGTTTCCTGTGCCATATTTTTGGTGGACACAGAAAGGTCTAACTCGAATTGGGGGTTTTCGACTTAGGTCATCGGGATTTATTTCATAGAGTTTGTAGGAGATGTTCCTAGCATCATTTTAAGCCAAGAAAATTCTAATTACACCAAACCATTTGGGAGATATGTCAATCAAACAATCGAAACCCTAGTTGGTCCTTTGGCATTACATGTTGTCGGAGCTCACCGGGCTTGGTTTGAGCTCAATAACAACACTCGGAGGGTAGAACACGCATTGTACAACCTTAACATAGTGTGTAGACTAAGATTCTATCATACCTAGCTTTATCTAGGTTAAAATGAAGAGAGAGAGTGGTATGGGAGGATGTACTTACCTACGACAGCGATTCTGGCAACAAGGCGGCAGTCCACACCAAGGTAGGCCCCCAATCCCCTCCTTCTTCTTCTTCTTCTTCCTTCCTCTCCTCTTCCTCTCCTCTCCTATGTTGGGCACAAGGGAAATGAGGAAATGAATCCTCATTTCCCAACTTATAACTTAAGTTGGCCTTAAGGGTTTGTTTGGTTTGGACCTCTTTTGAACCAATCGGGTTAAATTGAAATTCGGGGCACGAGAACCCGCACATTTAGGTCCATAAGGTGCCCACATCAAGAGCAAAATGTGGAGGATGATTTGGGATCATCCAAAACCATTTATGACGTGAGTGGCAGGAACCACAGGCATCAAAACCTCGACAACAACCTGTCAACCCACCGAAAATAGGCACCAGATTCAGGCCCAGGCTACTTCTGGTGGCTTGTTTCCAGTGGCCAAGATAGCTGGCTATCTTGACAGATTGCTATCCCATGGTTGGCCTCACATGGGTGGCTACTCTCGGACATGCTTAAGGCCTTTCGACAATTATGATGCATACTGGGGGGCATGCAATGCACGAACATATGGGGTCATCTCTACCCCTTCGGCAATACGTAGCCACAAGCCAAAACCTAATCGTACTTTTGACCTCCGATTCAAGGCCTGGAAAAATAGTTTAAATTAGACTGGATTGGGGCATAGGTGTAACAACCCCCCACCTTACAAGAATTTTATCCTCGAAATTGAACATATCTGCCCAATCAAACAATCCAGGATATTACTTCATCATTTCATCTTCTCGCTCTTAGGATGCTTCTTGTTCGAGGTGGTTCATCCATTTCACTTTGATGAAGGAAACAACGCAGTTGCGAAGAACATGGTCCTTCCGATCAACAATCTTCTTTGGATACTCCATATAGCCAAAGTCCTCATCCAACTCATGAGGTATGTAAGTGAAGACGTGAGCTCAGTCAGAAATGTACTTCCTCAACATAGATACGTGGAAGACACCATGTGTACCTTCCAACTCTAGTGGCAAGGCTATCCGGTAAGCTACCAGTCCGATCCTCTTTAGTACATCATATGGTCCCATAAACCTTGGACTAAGCTTTCCCTTCTTTCCGAACCGCATCACCCCTTTAACTGGGGAGATCCACAAGAACACCTTGTCTCCAACACCAAATTTCAAATGTTTTCTCCTAACATCCGCATAGCTTTTCTTCCTAGATTGGGCTGCTTTGATCCTTTCTCTGAGCACACCTTCTCACTAGTAGCCTATATCAAGTCTGGACCCAAAATGTGCCGCTCACCAACCTCATCCCAATAGAGTGGAGTCTGGCATTTCCTGCCATACTGTGCCTCAAATGGGGACATCCTGATGGTGGCCTGATAACTGTTGTTGTAGGAGAACTCAATAAGGGAAATGTGCTCATCCCAACTATAACTCATATCTAAGGCACATGCTCGAAGTAGGACCTCTAATGTTTGAATAGTCCTCTCCGATTGACCATCAGTCTGAGGGTGAAAGGCAGTGCTGAAAGCCAACTGCGTGCCCATAGCCTTCTGCACACATGTCCAAAACTTGGAAGTGAACCTGGGATCTCAATCAGAGATGATACTAACTGGTATACTATGCAACTTGACCAACTTGTCCATAAAAAATATGATCTTGATTGGGATAAAGTGAGCTGCCTTAGTCAAGTAGTCCACAACTACCCAAATGGCATCCATACCCTTCTATGTACGGGGTAGGCCTGTGATGAAATCTATGGTAATATTCTCCCATTTCCACTCCGGAATAGGCAAGGACTGCAATAACCCATGAGGCCTCTGTCTCTTAGCCTTGACTTTCTGGCATGTGAGGCATCTAGACACATGCGTGGCCACATCATTTGTCATTCCTTTCCACCAATAGGAGCCTTTGAAGTCCTTGTACATTTTAGTGCTGCCGGGGTGAATGGAGTATGGAGAGCTATGTGTCTTTCTCAAAACTGTGTCTCTTAAATCACTATCACTAGGCACACACAACCTCCCTTTGAGGTTGAGAATCCTTCTTTCAGTCACAGAGAAATCTAGATGCTTTTGGGTTCCTTCCTGGCATTCTGTTATCAGCTTTTGCAACTCTGCATCAGTAACCTGAGCTGCAGTGATCCTATCTACTAGACTAGGTTGTACCACCAATGCCGATAGTGACAAAGTGACATCCTCTATTAATAGCTCCAAGTCTAGTTTCCTGGCCTCCTCTAGGAGATACTCATTGGTGGTTAGTGATGCAAGAGTCAGTGACTGGGATTTTCAACTAAGTGCATCAGCTACCACATTGGCCTTCCCTGGGTGATAGTGGATAGTACAATCATAATCCTTCATTAGCTTTAACCAATGCCTCTGTCTCATGTTGAACTCCTTTTGGGTGAAAAAGTACTTGAGGCTCTTATGGTCACTGAAGATCTCACTCTTCTCACCATACAGGTAGTGTCTCCAGATTTTCAGTGCAAAAATCACGACTCCCAACTCCAAATCATGGGTGGGGTAGTTCCTCTCATAATCTTCAACTAACGGGATGCATAAGCAATGACTTTTCCATGCTGCATCAATACACAACCTAATCCCAGCTTGGAGGCATCACTATAAACAACTATACCACCTGTATCGATCGGGATAGTCAAAACTGAAGTTAATATCAACTTTTGCCTTAGCTCCTTGAAGCTCTTCTCACAAGCATTAGACAACTCAAATTTTACACCCTTTTGCGTGAGTCGGGTCATCTGAGTAGCAATGCAAGAGAAGTTCTCAATAAACCTCCTGTAGTATCCGGCCAATCCTAGAAAACTACGTATATCTGCAACACTCTTGGGAGTCTCCCATTCTAAAGCTGCCTTCACCTTGCCTGGGTCAACCTCTATACCATTGGCTGAAACAATGTGGCCTAGGAATGCCACTTGTGATAGCCAAAACTCACACTTGGTGAATTTGGCATAGAGTTGCCTTTCTCTCAGCCGTTGCAGTACCTACCTCAGGTGAACAACATATTCCTCTACACTCTTGGAGTATACCAAAATGTCATCAATGAATACTATCACAAACTTATGTAAGACATCTTGGAATACCCGGTTCATCAAATCCAAAAATGCAGTCGGTGAATTGGTCAACCCAAATTACATTACCAAGAATTCATAATGCCCATACCTTGATCCAAAGGCTATCTTACTGACATCACTATCCTTGATCCTGAGCTGGTGGTAGCCCGATCTAAGGTCGATCTTGGAGAACACCTTGGCACCTTGCAACTTATCAAATAAATCATCTATCCTTGGCAAAGGATACCGGTTCTTGATGGTTAGCTTATTTAGCTCCCGATAATCGATACACAATCTCATACTTCCGTCTTTCTTCTTGACAAACAATACCGGTGCTCCCTATAGGGATACACTAGGTTTAATGAATCCCTTCTTCAGAAGGTCTTGAAGTTGCACCTGTAATTCCTTCAATTTTATGGGGGCCATGCGGTAAGGGGCTTTTGACACTGGTGCCGAAACAGGGAGTAGGTCTATAGCAAGCTCTGTCTCTCGGTTCGATGCAAACTTGTCAAGTCATCTGGGAATACATCAGGAAATTCCCTCACCACATCTAGCTCGATCAATGGCCTAATCTCTACCTCAGTATCCATCATAGATGCTAAGTAGCCTTAACATCCCTTATCTAGTAGTTTCTTCATCTGGAGTGCGGATATGATAACTCTCTTAGGTTTCTTGGGCTTATCCCCTTAGAACACAAACTCATCATCATCATGAGGTCTGAAAATGATAGCCTTCTCTGCACATAGCACACTAGCTCTGTATGCAGACAACCAGTCCATTCCTAAAACCACGTTGAAGTTGGTCATATCCAACTCAATCAAGTGAGCATTCAACTCATGATCACCTATGGTCACTGGGCAAGGCTCATAAACATAGTTCAAACCCACCACACTTCCTGTAGGGGTGCTCACAGCCAAACATTGAGTTAGTCCCTTAGGTGAAATTCTCATCTTCTTCGTAAATGCCAGTGACACGAATGAATGCGAGGCTCCTGAGTCAAATAATGCATGTGCAGGCAATAATGATATCAATAATGTACCTGTCACTACACTGGGTGCAGCCTCAGCATCTTCTGTAGTCATAGAAAACACTCTGCCCTATGGTCTCTGGCCCTGTAGGGGCTGTGCTGGTCTAGGGGCTGAATATGTCTGTTGGGGCCTAGGTGGCATAGTGTAGGGTGCATCATCTAGCCTTCGGTGGGGGCATGTTCTTGCCATGTGACCCGGCTGTTCATAATAAAAGCATCTCAGGCTAGATCCTGAAGACTGAGATACAACACTAAATCAGGAGGGCTGGGAAGTTTGACTAGTATCAGGCCTCCTAAATTGCACTAGAGTTGGGTTGACTTAAGGCACTCGGAAAGGTTTGCTGCCTCTCCTAGAATCAGTAGATCCCATTGGGCTCTTTCCCGTTCCTTGCTGAGCCGTGTAGTTATCCCTATGCCTATCTTCAATAGACTTGGCCACTTAGACCATCTCAGCATAGTTCTGTAGTTTCAACGCCACAATGGTTGACCCAATACCTGGCCTCAACCCTTTCTCAACTTCTTTACCTTGGCTCTATCACCTTTAAGATGCTCAGGAGCAAAATGGAATAGCTCCTCGAAGCATTGCTGATACTCGAGCACAGACCGGGAACCTTGAACCAACTGAGAGAACTCACACTCTCTCCTATCCCAGAAGCTTTTTGAAAAATAGTTTTCAAAGAAGGCCCCTTTGAAGTCTGCCCAAGTAGGGTTCGGGTTACTAGCCCTCAGAATAGGCTCGGTGGCACTCCACCAATCATCTACTTCATTCTATAACTGATAGCCCACACATAAGATTTTTTGCTTGTCGATGTAGCCCATCAGTCTAAAAATCTTCTCCATTCCACCAATCCATCTTGATGGATACAACGGGTCTTGCCGCACCTTAGAGAAACATGGGGCCTAAGCCGTTGAAACTTCTCCATCATTTTTGTCAAGTCTATCCAACCCTCTACATGGGCTTGAGCTTATTCCAGCATCGGGTCTTAAACGTGCCCATTCACTTGTGCCCCACCAAATATTTGAAGGGTAGTCGATCCAACGGGTATTGAAATGGGTGCCGATGAAGTAGGAGGTGCAGGCAGTGCATTGCGGGCTTCCATTACCGCTTGGATTCTATTATCGATCCTAACCATAAACTGGTTTTGCCTTTCTTCCACTTCCTGCATCATGTTATTCATGATGATTGCCACATTCTGGGCTGTAAGTACAAGCAGAGCCGGAGGTGCATTGCAGGGTCTACCTTGATTCCGTGTAGGGGAAGCAGGAGGCGATGGGCATGATTGGGATCAGGATCGGGTGTTCTGGTGTGACATGATTCCTATGAAGGAATTTGATTAGTGCACATGCATAAACAAGGTTACATGTAAATGGGAACACATGCATGCATAGTGGGTCCCACACATATACAATAGTCAAAATTAGAGTTAGGGCATGCATAAGTGGGGTCCACACACATTAGGATCCGATCACGCATGCATCCCAAAGGGTCACACCATTAAAGTAACCAAAATAAAATTTTAGATTTGAAAAAAATAAAATGATTTACTTTCCAAAAGAGTCCATAGGAAATAATGGGTCACATCTCCAGAAATATGGTTTAGTCCACCGAAAATATCAGTGCTATTTCTGATGGGAAAAACAGAGGCAAAAAACCGACTTTTCTCTTCACCGAAAACAGGCACCGGAAGCATGCCCAGTGTTTCCAGTGGGTTGTTTCCGATGGCACCAAATTGGCCATAAATAGGCTCGGGTCTTGGCTTATTCACACAAAACCCTATTTACTCTTGTGAGAAAGGTGTGGAAATGGCTAAGAAGTCTTTTGCTACGCATTCTCTACCTTCCTCTCTCTATTTTGTGATCGATCAGTGCTGTATTCGTACCCAAGGTATGTTTTCTCTCTCTGCAACCTAGTTTTGTGATTTTCTTCTCTGTGAGTTTTGCATTCAGCCATTTAACTAGATTTTCCATTCCAAATCCATAGGAATCATCTTGGAACGATGTTTGGACGCCGTGTACGTACCCGATGTGCTCTTATACAAGATGAGCAAGATGCCACTAAGCAGTTCAACCCCATTCTGTTTTGCTCTGTGGCTGAGCGAGACCATTGGGAACTTTTTGAGCTCTGCAATGTGGACCCAGGAGTCTATATGAAGCCCAATGACTTCCACACATTTCGTCTTCATCAACGGTTTGATGAGGTTGGGTGGTACCGTATCTTACAACCCAACAGATACTATTACCCCACACTGGTCAGGTTGTTCTACTCCAACTTACAGTGTGTGAACAGGGGTACCGAAGTGATGCAGATCACCTCCCATGTGAAAGGGGTGGAGATCTCCTTTGACATGGGGCAGTTGGCCAATATTCTGATAGTTAGCAATGCCAGGAACCTAGTGTACTACCCACCTTGGACTCCGGTATATGAATTTCAATGTCCTGATACCTTTTAGGAGATCAATGACATGCTGACTAAGGAAGCCAAGTGATGGAACCATTCAGTCAACTATTTTCCTACTCCAAAGGTTGTCTGCCGTGCGATTCAGCTGAATGTCCTCCCTACTTACGGACATTATGATGAGGTATCCGCCCTGAAAGCCTATGTGACATACTGTGTGTACATGGGGGCGTAGATATGTCTCCCTTATCTCCTTATGTGGACTATGGTACTTTGGTCTAAAGGAGTGGATAGCCGAGTAGGAAGCCTATGCTATGGAAAGATACTCACTGACATCTTCCGCCGCTTTAGGGTGGGCTTAGAGGGAGAGGCTCGCTTGGGTGAAGAGGTCACAGACATCAACCAAGACTCTCTGAGGAAGATGACCATAGATCTAGGGAGGTGACACCTATTCCAGGAGAGGGTCAGTAACCTATGGAGGTAGAGGGTGGTGGTGCCGATGATGTTGGTGGAGGTGCCGATGGGGCAGGAGGACAAGCTGCTGGGGTTGGTGGGGCTCCACCACCTGATCCCCAGGCTATGGGTTCTATGGTGGCTTCTACATCTTGGAGTACTAGGGGTGAGAGGCCTTACGATCTCAATAATGTTATGGCCCGTCTAGGTGCCACTGTCACTAATGAGGAGTACGGACAGCCGCCTCGAGAGCATGGATCAGACCTATTGTCTTATAGGCAATAGAGTGGCCTCCTTAGAGTCTCAGATGCAGTCGATGGTCTTCCACCTCAGAATTCCGATGCCTCCTCCAAGAACTCATGGTCTGAACTAGGCTCAGGGCCAAGGATAGAACCAACAACAGTAGTGGCAAGAGCAACAAGAGTAGTGGCATGTTTGCCACTGTAGCTTTAGGATTTCCCTTTCCATGTTTTATTCGAGTTTGATGTTTTAGGTTTAGTTAAAACTTTACACTGTGTCATTTGCTTCAGTTGTTTAATTTCCTGGACTTAGGCTAGTTAGGATTTCCTACATTCAGTACTTTATTTTTCTTATGAAAGCGTAAGCTGTGTATTCAAATTCTTTATTATAATAAAACGGCTTTAACACCTATACTTGTCTCCTAATTGTGTAATTTCTATTATTGTTGTCTTGAGATTTTTATTTAATCCTAATTTTCCCAAAATCATGGTTTGGCTAAGATTGTGAGTTAAGGCAGAGCATCATGCTCTGATACCATAGCTATCACACCCCACTCCCAGTAGACCCAATTTACCATTAGGAATACCGGTGGTGTGAGTAAGACACGTACCTGTCTTACAAACCTACTGGGATCTCTGATAGCAGTACCTTAACATTTTCACAATCTCACAACACAAACCAACATAAGCAGCGGAATCATCGTATAGTAAAGGAATTATAAATAAAATGGGGAAACATCTAATGGTAATATAATAGCAACAATCGAGTTATTTTGTTACATTAATCCACGACATATAATATAATCTCAAGAAAATATACAATCCACAACTATATCCAAAAGTATCAAAAGATGATGTACAATCTCATGGTGCAGCGTAAGCACAGCCCTGATTGTGCTTTTTCACTTCTGGCATCCACCAGTCACTCACACCATATTCTGACCAAGATATACTAGATCACCCGCCATGGGCACCATGGTACCTGCATCATCATCTAAAAAAAGGGGTGTATATGTGGGGTGAGCTTTCCAACTCGCTCAGTGAGGGGTGGGGTGAAGCACATCCAAGCAAGATAATAGCAGTAATAATTTATGATGCATGATTGAGAAAATTAAACATATAGTCTATGATGCTCGTGATGCAGTTCATTTGTTTATTATCCACCTAATAATACAACTAAGTCTGGTAAATGCTATTACGATGCATTAGGCTGTATCCCCCGTCTCGGGAATGACATTGACTACGTAACTATACAAACCCTAGCTATGATTAGAAGCCTGTCGGCCCTCGTATAAGTCCATGGGTCACCCAGCAAACCCTGATAACCCCCTCCTAGTAGTCACGACATCGGTAACACATCGGCCACGTAGGATAGGTTTCTGCCTCTGACAACAATTACATCGTACCGCTGGAGTGGCACTTCGGAAAGACACATCAAACATACCACAATGGGTTATCCAACACCTCAACCCCTGTTGGCAAGGGTGTGTAGCATAGGGAGTGATACCTAGCCATATGTATACTATATGCCTTCATAATGATACAGTTAGTATGGATTACACGATACCGGAGAGACCTTGGCCACAAAGTCTAACCCAAGACCGTTTACCTAATCTAGCATATATATCATAGTTGAGTATCGACTATGCAACACTGGCAAGACCTCGGCCATGAAACGTATCCATTTTCAAATGTAGTCCTGGGATACACGATACTAGTGAGACCTTGGCTACAAAGTGTAACCCGTGACTACAACTAACTCTAATGCACATAATCAATGCATGAACGCAACATACATACGGCAATCACGACACCAGTACCACCTCGGCCACATCGAATTCCTTCTCACACACACACACACATCCAAACACACGGTGATCACGGTACTAGTACCACCTCAGCCACACCGAATCCCGTCATACATTTCCATACAACTCATATCAAAATCGTAAAATGACAATGTAGCATATCATAATCATATTTTAATAATTACAATTAAACATACAATTCTAAACATGTGAGCAATTTAATGATAATAAACATTTTAGAAATAAACACAGTCCATCCCTTACCTGCTTTACGATCGAGTGTGTTCGGGTTCAAGTATGGCCACCGATCAATCAATTTAATTCTGGCTTTGGGGCATGTGTGCGTCACTGTCCTAGACACAAATGAAATCTTACATCAGTACACGTCGAAAACATCGGCAGGGACCCACACAGGTCACCCCCAAAGGGTACAGACACAGTTCTTAGGTGACAGTACTATCACCGAAAACACCCACCGAAAACAGGGCATTTCCACTAGAAATATCATTCCTATTTTTAGTGGAGGTGATAGAGAGCACATAAGGATCATATGTCTACCGGAAATGACCCATCGGAAATAGCTATAGTGTTTCCTATGCTATATTTCCAATGGACACAGTAAGGTCCAACTCAAATTGGGGCTTTCCAGCTCGGGCCCGATCGTTGGGATTTGTTCCATAGAGTTTATAAGAGATGTTCTTAGCATCATTCTATGCCAAGAAAATTCTAATTCCATTGAGCCATTTGGGAGATATGTCGATCGAATGATTGAAAGTTGGTCTTTTGGCATTACATGCTGCTAGAGCTCACCGGGCTTGGTTCGAGCTCAGTAACAACACCCGGAGGGTAGAACATGCATCCTACAACCTTAACATGGTGTGTACACCAAGATTCTATCCATACCTAGCTTTGTCTAGGTCAAAATGAAGAGAGAGAGTGGTATAATGTACTTACCTCTGACAACGATTCCGGCAACAAGGCGGCAACCGGCACTAAGGTAGGCCCCCAATCCCCTCCTTCTTCTTCTTCTTCTTCTTCTTCTTCCTTCCTCTCCTCTTTCTCTCCTCTCCTACATTTGGCACAAGGTAAATGAGGAAATGAATCCCCATTTCCCAACTTATAACTTAAGTTAGCCTTAAGGGTCTATTTTGTTTGGACCTCTTTTGAACCAATGGGGTTAATTTGAAATTCAGGCCATGGGAACCCACACATTTAGATCTATAAGGTGACCACATCAAGAGGACAATATGGAGGATGATTTGGGATCATCCTGAACCATTTATGACATGAGTGGCAGGAACCACGGGCATTGGAACCTCGACAATAGCCTGTTAACCCACCAAAAATAGGCACCAAATTTAGGCACAGGAAGCTTCCAATGGCTTGTTTCTAGTGGCCAAGATAGCTCAAGGTGGCTACCCTCGGACATGCTCAAGGCCTTTTGGTAATTATAATGAGTGTTGAAAATCAAGTGTGGGGAGTCGGGTCACTTACCATCTAGGATCGAAAGGTATGAATCCCCTCGAGTTAGATAGGCATGTAATGCACGAACATGTGGGGTCATCTCTACCCCTTCAACAATGTGTAGCCATAAGCTAAAATCCGATCATACTTTTGATCTCCGATATGAGGTCTGGCAAAATAGTTCAAATTAGATTGGATTGGGGCACGGGTGTAACACCAAAGTAAGACTACCTTTAATTGTCCCTTTGGAACTTTTGCTTGGCAACGCATGCCTTTTGGGTTGGGCAATGCCTCTGTAACATTCCAGAGATGCATGATGAGTATATTTTTTATCATGGTAGAGACCTTCCTTGAGATCTTTATGGATGAATTTTCCATACATGATGCCACCTTTTTTGAGTGTCTTCACCATTTGAAGTTAGTGGTAGAAAGACGAAGAGCTAAAAATTTAGTTCTCAATTAGGAGAAGTGTCACTTCATGTTGAAGGCATAGTCTTAAGTCATGTCATCTCTAAGGAGGGATCAAGGTTGACAACGCCATGGTGGGTCTCATCTCTCATTTGCCACCACCAAGGATTGTCAAGGATGTTAGGTCTTTTCTTGGCCATGCCAATTTATATAGGAGATTTATCAAGGATTTCAGTAAGATAGCTAGGCCATTGACTAGCTTATTAGCCAAAGATTAATCCTTTGATTTTTCTCCTGAATGTTTACTTTCCTTTGAGCATCTGAAGAAGGCTCTAACTACAGCTCCCATTATCAAAGCTCTTGTATGGACTGAACCTTTTGAGCTGATGTGTGATGCCTCTAATTTTTCTATTGGAGTTGTCTTAGGAGAATGGATTAATAAGTTGCCCGAAGTGACCTACTATGCAAGTAAAACTCTTAATGATGCACAACTAAACTACACCACAGCAGAAAAAGAATTTTTGGTTGGTGTGTTTGCTTTGGAAAAATTTAGATCATACTTTATTGGCTCTCATGTGATAATTTATACAGATCATTCATCCATTAGGTATCTTGTGGGAAACAAAGACGCCAAGGCTCGTCTGATTAGGTGGGTTTTACTCCCTCAAGAGTTTGACCTAGAGATTAAGGAAAAGAAAGGTGTTGAAAATTTGGTAGTAGAAAACCTCTCCCGTCTCCCCAATTCAAAGGACGAGGATTGTCCTGTCAATGAGTCTTTTCCTGACGGACAATTGTTGACCATCTCTAGTGAACCTTGGTATGCTGACATTGTCAACTACCTAGTCACGGGTGTGACACAGAATCATTGATCCACTAAGATAAGAAGTGGTTTCACTCTCAAGTCAAGTACTTCTTTTGGGATAACCTATATCTCTTTAAATCCTTTCCTGATCAGATATACCATCGCTGCATTCTAGATCACAAGTAATTTTCAATCCTATCTTTTTGCCATGACTATGCATGTGGTGGTCATTTTGGTCCTAAGAAAACTACTGCAAAAGTTTTTTAATGCAGATTTTATTGGCCGACTCATGATGCATTCGATTTTTTTAAGACTTG
Organism: Macadamia integrifolia; assembly: GCF_013358625.1. Taxonomy (NCBI): domain Eukaryota; kingdom Viridiplantae; phylum Streptophyta; class Magnoliopsida; order Proteales; family Proteaceae; genus Macadamia; species Macadamia integrifolia. Next base: position 226,251 of record NW_024870594.1, read on the forward strand.
TCAAGCTTGTCACTCTTTAGGCTATGTCACAAAGAGAAACATGATGCCCATCAACCCTATTTTAGTAGTTGAGATTATGTTTCTAAATGGATAGAGGCCATAGCTTGTAAATCCAATGACCACAAAGTGGTGGTTAAGTTTCTCAAAGAGAACATATTTTCCCGCTTTGGTACACCACGAGCTATAATTAGTAATGGGGATACTCATTTTTACAACCGGCCTTTTGAGGCCTTGATAAAACAGTATGGGATCACCCATATGCTAGTTACCCCTTATCATCCCCAAACTAGTGGCCAAGTGGAAGTGTCTAATAGGCAAATCAAGTACATCTTGGAAAAAATTGTTAATGCCAACCGTAAGGATTGGTCTAACCATTTGGTAGATGCTTTCTAGGCTCATCGGACTACATACAAGATGGATCTTGGTCAATCCCCCTACTGTTTGGTATATGAGAAAGCCTATCATCTACCTGTTGTGTTAGAATATAGGACATTTTGAGCCATCAAGAAACTCAACTTCAATTTGTATGATGCTATACTCATCATCATATCCAACTGTCTGAGTTGGAAGAGCTTAGGAATGATGCCTATGACAACTCAAGGATTTACAAGGAGAAGTCCAAAGTCTTCCATGACAAACACATTCTATGAAAATATTTTTTAGTTAGCGACAAAGTCTTACTGTGCAATTCACGTTTCTACCTATTCCTTGGTAAGTTAAGATCCTGTTAGGATGGTCCTTGTATTGTATATAATGTTTTCTCACATGTTGTAGAGATTTTGAATCCAAGAAATGGTGAGATTTTTAAGGTCAACGGTCAATGCCTTAAGCCATTCATTGAATTGCCTTCTGCAAATATGGAATAGGTCATGGAGCTCCATGAGCCTCTTTACTATGATGTTTGATCACATCTAGTGAGTCCCTATTCCTTTGTCCTTGTTTTTATGTTCTTTAAGGCATTGGGGACATTGCACACTTTGAGTATAGGGGGAGATAGTTTGAGCTGAATTGTGTTGGAATCCTGACTTAAGCTTAGGTGAGTTTATAGCCATCTTGGAATTTTTGGAATGTTTTAATTTTTTTTTAATTTTCCATTGAGATAGATGAATTTGGTAACCCGTGCTTTGAAGAAATAAAGTTCTTGTTTCAAGGAAAGGAATTTGAACAAATCCTAAGGCAAGGTGAAATTCGAATGTGAAAAATTGTGAAAAAGATATAGAATTATGATTTTGAGTATAGTCTAGTTTACTTGAGTCCTAGTGAGGATTTAAGACCAGAACTGGGTATTTTTGCATGCAAAGTTAAGTGAAAATTAATATGAAAAATTCATTGGTTGTACACAATAGGGTACTATGCCTCAAGAAGCGGAGGTACTTTGATTGGAACTCTTAAAAAAAAAAAAAAAACTTGAGCTATTGCATCAATTTCTATTCATAGATATATGCATGAAAAATGAAATTACTGAAGCTACATAGTAATTTGGGTGTCTGGTGCAAGCCCTGCATGTCATTCAAACCAACTGTGGTAGAGGTATAATTGAGTTCAACAATGAGTTAAAAAAAAAAAAGGCCATGCATTTGCCTATTTTCTTGTCTACCTCCACGCTAAGATCTTTGGTACCCTACAATGATACTATTGGTTTGATGAAAAAGTGAAGTTTTATGGAACCTTGTGATTGGGAGGTGTGATAGTTCCATGAATTGGAGCAATCTCAAAGTTTTTATCATTATTTTTTTCTTCCAATTTTGAGTGGAGATAGACTTTTCTTATGCTCTAGTCAGGATCACAACTATTTAAGAGAAGTATGGTTTTGAATTTTGTGTGTATATTCACTGAAACATTCACGAGACACAACTCGTCCCCTAGAATACCTTAGGGGTTTGAAGGGTTGTTGTACAGGCTAAATGTAGTCGTGATTCCTATGAAAGTGAGTGAGGTTTTTCTTTCTTGTTTATTTTCTTCTTTTTTCTCGAGGACAAGTAAAGTTCAAGTATGGGGGTATTTTTTGAGCATTTTTTTTTTATATATAAATTAGCCCAATTATTTACATCATTTACTTCCCAGAACAAGGCTACTTTAGCTATTTTTTTTCTTATTTTCAGAATTCAGGTAAAAAGTGGACCAAGTGGAGTACAAGTGTCAAACTTAGCCTAAGGAACCAAACTCTAGCCAGCCTAGCCAAAGCCTAGAAGATTCCCTCTTGGAAGAATCTATAGAATAAATTCCAAGGATTTCCTATGAGGTGGACGATTTCTACAAGGAAGATTTAGGCTGAGTCAACCTTCTATTTTGGCTTTTAACCATACGTTGTGATGAATTTTTAGTAGTTTTATGTTCATGATCTTCTATATTGGACAATATTCTAGAAGAATCCTATCATATCTTCTATTATGGGATTAAGGGAAATATTGTAAAGGGAATTTGGATCGTCAAATTTTGGGTAGTTTCTGTTATAGGTTTTGATTTTTATTTGATTCCTATTTTTTTTCTCATTCTTTAGGTAGCTAAACTCTATAAATAGAGGAGCTCTCCTCTCTCTAAAGAAACCAAGCTCCCTCTCCCCTATCTTTCTTCTTTCACTTCATTAGTTTAGCTTTGAATAATTTATGTTTACAAGTTGTAATTTTATATTTTCTTTGCAAAATTTCATTGGAACCATTGAAGTTGTAATTGAAGATTTATAAGCATCGTTGGAGTTTGGATGTGCGAAAGCTTGGAATTTATTCTCTTCTTCAATCAAATTCTGTAGTTGTTCTTCAATTCAAGTTCTTTTATTTTTAATTTCTATGTCTTTTATTTTCAATTTAAGTAGCATGATCCCCACCACCCCCATGGCAAGCTAAACCCATTCTTTTGAGATTTGGGTGAAGCCATAGGTCTTTAGTATGAATAAATAATGGGCAAGCTTTATTAATGCTTTTCTCTCATGCCTTTCTTCGTTCATGGTTCGATATTCTGGTGTCCTAGGTGTAGAGGAACCACACCAATCCATCCCAAACTTGGTGGTTAAACTCTACTACGGTGACGATATTGTTGGTTCGGAAGAAACAGGATAACAGGGGCGTTAGTGCTTGAGCTTCGCGCACATCAGTAGCAAAAAAACCTTCCCAATCATAGGAATGAATGATTCGCTCTAGATGAACGGAAGATCGAATGCACCTAAGTGCAGCGCAACCAGTGATGCTCTTCATTGACTGAGGCCAAACTAACTATGCTTTGACTGTGTTTGATAGAGAGTGAATTCCCCTTCAGGTGATAAGTCAGGATATACTACCTACCTAAGATTTAGGGGTTTTTTCTTTTTAGGCTGAAAACCTTTTCGTCATCACCACTTCCATAAACCGACCCAATGCCCTCCCTTGAATAGAAAGAAGAAATGGGCATATTTTCTCAGGGGTCAACTTTTGTTTAAAAGAATTCAATGGAAACATTATCACAAGTGGCAATATCATCACTTGTAGTAGCGATTAGTTTTTTAGTGGGGGTGTCGTGGGTGTGTGAGGGTAGGGGCCGAAAAAATACCTCTTTTCTCCTTTTGTGGGGAGAAAGACGAGACTTTTATGCATTCGGCCTTCTCTCCACTCTTTCTCTTTCTTAGGGAGGGGTGTGTCGTGTGTGCTTACCCGTTGGCCCCGCACCACCATACCGCTGCTCAGAGATACATGGAGGCCTATTTCATAAGAGTGTAAAGGTTGTCATTGAGACGGGGATTTGAGATGGTCCAATACGGGGGATCGGGATCATACAAAAGGATTTGGAGTTGCCACCTAGGATTATGGGCCTAGGACCCGTGGGTAGGTCCGATTCTTGAGAAAAGGGCTCTGAAGTTGGTCTGGTCCAAAGAACGTGTCAGGTTATAGAGTTGGGAAGGTGTTAGGCACCCAATCTACCCGGTTCAACCAGTCTTCCTACTAGATGCTTGGGAACGAACATTTTTCACAATTAATCCTATTCCCATGCATGGCTAAGTTATCACACATATATACATTGACTAAATTTAAATCATTATGTACTCTAAAACAAGGTCAATATAAAGTCTACATTATGCTAATTCAATTGAGAAATTATACCTAAGCTGGACCCCTATTTCAGGTCAAGACGGGTGGACCCCCTGATTAATGCTAGCACGAACTTTCTTGTGGATTCTCCTAGCTCAGGGGAAGATGGTCTTGACCTCAAACTTTCGTTTTTGATAGATGCTAACTATGGTAATAATTAGACAGAGTTCCAGCTAGGAACAATTACTTTCAGGTTTAAATTTCGGCAGAGCTTTAGCTAGGGAAGGCTACTTCCGGGCTTAGGCTGAGGTGTCAATTCGACAGAGCTTCCATTAGGGATGGGGTACTTTTAGATTCTGGCTAAGGTGACACTCTGACAAAGCTTCCACTGAGGATAAGCTGTGGGAGGGCTAGGCTGAGGTTGCACTCCAATAGAGCTTCTACTAGGAATAGGCTATAGGAGGGCTAGGCTGAGGTGGCACTCCAGTAGAGCTTTCACTGGGGATAGGATATGGGAGGGCTAGGCTGAGGTGGCACTTCGGTAGAGCTTCTGCTGGGTATAAGCTATGGGAGGGCTAGGCTGAGGTGGCAATCCAGCAGAGCTTCCGCTAGGAATAGGTTATGGGAGGGCTTGACGAAACTCAAATGATTGAGGAACTTTAAAGGCCCGAAGAACACTTCGAAGATTTAAAGAACACTTCGAATCTATGAAGATCCCTTTGAAGACTTGAAGAACCCCAAAGGGGGGGAGACTAAGGCAAAGTTTCTCCTACACAAAATGCTCACTCAAAAAAAGCAGATGATTGAAGAACTTCGAAGGCCTGAAGATCACTTCAAAGATCCGAAGTGTTCTTCAGATCTTATGAAAATCTCTTCGAAGACTTGAAAAACCTTAAGGGGGAGGGGAGGAGAAAGGGCAGAGCTTCTCTATAAGGGGTGCTCAATAGGAGGCTTGAGTGTGTAAAACCAAAGGGAGGGGGTATTTATAGATTTTTTGGACCAATAGGGAGGAAAGGGGAATTTTCTTGGCCAATGGGGTTAAAAATGAATTTTCTAAACCAATGGGGTAACAAAGTGAATTTTTGGACCAATGGGGCGAAGGGTGAATTTCTTTGGCCAATGAGGTGTAGAGATACTTTCTTGGGCCAATGAGATGAAAAGATGCATTTTTGGGCCAATAGGAGGTCACGATGTAGGGTACGCTAGCAGGGCAATGTGGAGTGCACAAGCGGGTGAAGAAGAAATCTCTTTACAAATCCGATCATCGGAATGAGGATTCCAATCTCCAGTGGGGGTGTCGAGGCTTCGGTGGGGGCATTGGGGCTCGACGGGGACACAAGGGCTCCAGGGCTCTGACTCCAGCGTTGGGGCTCCAGAGGGGGCACCGGGGATTCAGAGGGGGCGTCGGGGCCTCGAGGGTCTGGGTAGGTGCACCGAGACTTTGGCTGGGGTGTTGGGATTCACGGGACTCGCAAAGCCGAATGGTGTGCGTGAGGATGCTCAATGTTAGGAAAGGTTGGTGCATATGTGGGCGGGGTTTGTGTGCTCAAGGTAAGGTGTGGGGGCTTACATGGGAAGGGTTTCAAAGCAAGGTGTGGGGGCTTGCATGGGTGGGGTGTGGGCACTCAAAGAAAGGTGTGGGGGCTTGTATAGGTGGGGTTTGGGTGCTCATGGAGTAACTTCTAGGAATGATTGCGAGAGATGTAATGGTCTAATTTTGACGTACCGTATATCATTGAAATTTTAATTATGAGTACTATGCATCATCTATATGATCGCCTTGGACCGGATTCCTCATATATAAAAATTCATGATTGGACCCTTCTTTTCTCTCGTATGAGATTTTTGGCATTTTTGGGTGAGTATGGAATGTTTCTGGGTTAGGTTACCTAAGTCAATTATCATCTCCGCCAATCGAAAGCAAGAAGTTATGTCCAAGATTCATAAGTCATCATAGCCAAGGGAGGGTGACAAAATTGGGTGTCTATAGCATGCCCCTTTTTGGCCAAGGCCTGTGCCAACAGCCAAAGGGCAAAGGAAAGGATGACCACATTTTATCACCCAGAGCATGTACTGCTGTCATCTTTCTCATCAATGAGAAAGTTGAAAATGCAATAGATAATATCTTTAACTACTCATTATTTAGGATCTTTCCTGGGCTATCGATTATAAGAAAGAAATTCACTGCTCTTTCAATCCTGCAAAAGATGTTAGCATTTGATCTTTGGCTCTTCCTAGGTTGGGCTTCTATGTGCCAGTCTAGGGATATCTGGTCTCCAGGCTGGGTCTTTCGAACCAATCTGGGCTATCTGGTCTCCAAGTTGGGTCTTTCGAATCGATCTGGGCTATCCGATCTCCAGGCTGGGTCTTTCGAACTAATTTGGGTTATCTGATCTCCAGTCTCTAGGCTGGGTCTTTCGAACCAATCTGGGCATTTGGTCTCCAGGCTGGATCTTTCGAACTTATCTGGGCTATCTGGTCTCCAGGCTGGGTCTTTCGAACCAATCTGGGCTATCTGGTCTCCAGGTTGGGTCTTTCGAACCAATCAGGGCTATCTGGTCTCTAGGCTGGTGTAGACATCCAATTTTATTACCCTCCCTGCTATGATGAAATATTGATCTTAGACATGAATTCTGGCTTCCGACCAATAGAGATGTGGATGGAAACACTCCCGGGCCTGAAACCTTAGAAACCCTCATGCGAGAGAGAAAGGGGGTTCAATTTTGGCTTTTTGTATGCGAAGGAATCTGGTCAAAGATTCCAAGCTTCCTAAGGAAACCTAACACAATCAGGCTCTCCACATTACAGTTGAATGCCTTGACAAAGTAGTTCCCCAAGTTATTGTTGACAATGGGTCCACTTTGAATGTGCTACTATTGAGATCAATAAAGAGTATTGGCATCAACTTGGAAGAAATGAGGCCAACCACCCAAACCATAAGGGTATACGATAATACCAAGAGGAAGATCCTTGGCATCATTACCCTTGTTGTAAAGATTAGCTCAGTGAAGCTGGATTTTGATTTCCAAGTAATTTATATATGGGCAGCTTTTAACATGCTCTTGGGGAGGCCTTGGTTGCATCCTATGAAGGCGGTGTCCTCTAGTCTCCATCAAAAAATGAAGTTCACTCATGAGGGGAAGGTGGTCTTAGTGGCCGGAGATCCTGAAGTGGTTAACACTTTGGCCAACATTGAAAATGGGGAAGAACATGACCAAGAGGTGCAACTAAGTGGTTTTGAATTAGACACCACTTCTGCAGCCATTGCCAAAGAAGTTTCAAAGGAGAAAATCTCAGCTAACTATGAAGCCATCTGGAGTCCGCCAATGAATCAAATGATGAAGAATATGCAGTACTTTCCTAGCATGGGGCTAGGAAAATATCATCAAAGAATTCCAAAACAGCCTAGTTTGGCAGTGAACAAAGGGAAGAATGGTCTCAGGTACACTCCTCCGACCACCAAAGGACAGAAAGTGCTAAGGATGGCTAGGAAGATCTCTATCTCTTATTACCTACTCTCAACGGGTATTTTGTAAAAGAAGGAGAGGATTTCCCCTTTTTGGAAATGTGGAGCCATGGTTTGATGAAATTGCAGCAAAAATGCAACAAGGATTTGAAGTGTTCTTTCAAGACCAGTTTGACTCGGTGACTCATGAAGTAAAACAACAAAAAATGCTAGTCAATGAAGGTGACCAAGACAGCTGCATTACTGGGATAGAGATAGTTGCAATGATTGAAAATGGGTTCACCTCTGTAATCCCACAACACTAATCCAATCAAAAGAATTGCCAAGTCCTCTAGTCCTCCTAAAAAGGGAGTGGGAAAAGAAGATAAGACTCACCTAGAGTCTACCACTTTCCCTTGATGTGAAAGGCTTCATTTGCTCCCTCCTACAAGGGCCAAGAG